>NC_134108.1:76968787-77271818 GCF_040939455.1 Microcebus murinus
TTTGCTAAGTCTCATCTAATCTGGATATGTAATAGGAAGCGGCATTTCTGGGAAATGTAGTTGTGCAATACAAATTCCCAAGAAATTGTCTTGTAAATTCAGGGGCTTAGCATTTGGAGGGGGTAGCTTGACTTGATGAGTTAATAGAAATTCTTCTAAACTTGTAGAACTCAACATTCTATTCCTTTCTGAATAATTTATTGGGGCTATAGGATTCCTTCTCTCCCCTTCCCCCAACCCTTCAGTGAGATACTGCCTTGCATACTTTGCTACTCTTTGAAGCACAGTTGTTCTCTAATAGTTCATTCTTAACATTTCAAAGAAGCTTCAGATGTTTTCCTTAGGTTTTTTAATCATAAAAGCATTATAAAACTTTTCCAGACAAACTCCACCTGGCCTCTTCTTGTTTGGTCCTTCTGTAATCCTGATTACTCAACATTTGTGTATGTTTTTGTTTATGTTTGGTTACCACACATGGATATACAGAACTTTTTTGGTTAGGATTATTCAAAATCAACTAAAGTAACAATATACATTGAGAGATGCATTTGTTGCTACTGCCCGGTACTAAATGGAATAAATGGAACAATGAGCCCATTAGAATGCCCTTGTGAAGCATCACAAGCTTTGGGGACCTCTCAGCAGTCCCTACTCAATATTGGAAAACCATTTAATGCCACTCTAAAACATTAAGACTTGCAGTTTAGGTTTGAGACACTTGAATGAGTAAGCGAAGCCCTAAGTGGAAAGTTGATATGTAATACTTTTTGGCCTTTCAAAGATAAAATCACAGAACCGTAGAATATTTAGAACACGGTCTAAAAACAGCTGAACCTTGACCTCTGAAGATCTAATCATTCTGACAGAGTATCTCACAAATGGCATCTGTTTATTTGGCTTATCAAATCTGTGTTAAGCATCTTCATTTTTGAATGGCATTAAATACTTTTCTCATTATAGTCAGAACATGACTAAGAATGAACAGCCTTCTATATGTTACAGTTATTTTAATTTGCAAGCATTAAACCAATGCATTTTATTTCTTCCTTCTCCCTTACATCATTTTTCCTTTGCAGTCTTCTACTTCTAAAGCTGGGTTTTGAAACTTACAGGTCCAGGATAAGAAGACAGGTAATGGACTTCTTTAATAAGACAGAAGGATTGAAAGACAAGGCTTTGTGGAGTTGAGAGTTTTCCTCCAGTCTTCTTTAGCTTTGATTTTTACCTGCTAAAGGGAAATTCTGGAGAACGAAGGTCACAGAGTTTTCCTATAGTGAAGAGAAAATATCCTTTCCCACATGGCATGTGACTGAGCTATTTCCCTCTCTGGACTTTGGCCAGAAGAGGAGAAGGTGTGTTAAATAGTTGTGTGGGAGGCTATCTCCATTTTGGATTGGAAAGAGATTGCCTTTTGGGCTAGCCTTGACCAGCCTGGGACTCACCACAACAAATTGAACTTGGCTATGCAATGTGGCTAGGTGGAGCCCTTAACATTTACTTTTCCTGGGCTTGTTCCCCATCCCTTGTAGCAAGGACCCAAGAGTTCTTGAAAATTCTGGAAGGGGGCCAGATGCAGTGGGTCCCACCTGTAATCCTAGCACTTTGGGAGGATCACTTGAGGCCAGGGAGTTCAAGACCAGCCTGGGCAACATTTTCTACAAAAAATTAAAAAAAAATTATCCCAGTGTGATGTCATGTGCTGTAGTGCCAGCTACCTGGGATGCTGAGCTAGGAGGATTGCTTGAGCCCAGGAGTTTGAGGTTGCAGTGAGCTATGATCATACCACTACACTCTAGCCCAGTGACAGAGTAAGACCCTGTCTCAAAAGAAAGAAAGAAAGAAAGAAAGAAAGAAAGAAAGAAAGAAAGAAAGAAAGAAAGAAAGAAAGAAAGAAAGAAAGGAAGAAAGAAAACAAAAAGAAGAGAAAATTCTGCATAGGGAACTTGGAACTTGAAAGGCAGCTACATAGAGAGCCAGTGGGGCTGCCCTATGTCCCAATTTGAGACTGTTCTAATTTATTCCTTTTGTTTTAGTATAATTATAGTAGGCCTTTCTCTCACTCTCACAGGTATCTCTATTTGGGTGACAAATTATTTTGTCAGTCTAGCAAGCAGTCTTGCTGAGGTGGGGGACATCGTGAAGCAGTGGTAGCAGGTGGACTGTTGGGCCAGATGGTTGGATGTAGGAAACGTCACAGATGTGGGGAGCTCCACAGCACTGCTGAGAACTGAGCTGAGGCTCCATTAACCAGGGAATGCTACCAGCCTTTTAAAGCTAGGAACCAGATCAAGGAGGATTCCAGAAAAGGAGTTCAATTATGAATGACAGGAGGTATTCTGGGGGACTTTAGTCATTCTCTGCCCACACATAAACTATAGCCTTCCCCATATACCCAGATACCATCTTGAAATACAGAGATGTGGTATGTGCTTGTGTGCTGCACACATGAACATGATGGAAGGCTGAGAAATCTATATTTTCTAGACAGGTCAGAACCTTACCTAAAGGGACTGTTTCAGTTATTGAATTGAGTTAAATTTTAAGTAATATTGAAGAAAGTTAAATTCCTCTCCTCTAACTAGCTAATGGAGGTTTGTGAGAAAGATCAGAGCAGTTTCAGTCAAATTAAAGGAGTTACATTTTTCTTTGAATATCTAAGTTGCACTATGCAGGTAAACTTATGACCCCACTATATGTATGCAAAAGTAGTCTAGTGTACTGATTTAAAAAATGGGCAATGGAATCAGTCTGCTTGACCCCAAATACCAGTTTTACCGATTACAAGCTATATAATCTTGGACTAGTAACCTAACTTCCCTAAAATTTTATTTTTCTATGTGCAAAATGGAGATGATGATAATGTCCAATTTTGTGTATTGTGAGAGTTAAATGAGATGTATGTACCGGAGATGTATTATACTCCCTCAATGAATGTTAGCCATTGTCGTTATTTTCTATGGTTGCAATTGTGTATCTTTTTATTTTTGGTCACTTGTAGTTCATGTATTTGTATCAATCTCACCTCTTGCTCCTTGAGGGCATTAGAGTTTCTTTTATTTTTAACCCACACATGTTAAATTCTCCATGTACTAAGGATTATCAATAAGTATCCCTTCAAGTTGTTGACCATAGAAGGCTCTAGTTGTTGATAATAATTATAAATCATTTTTAATTCTCTACTTCACTTTCAATATCCAATTTATCAGCAAATACTGTATTTTCTGCTTCCAAAATACACTTAGACTCCACTTACCTCTCTCCATTTCCATTGCTACCACTTTATTTCAAGCCACCTGGATTTTCCTCATTTGTATCCATATTTCCATTCTTGGTTGTCTCCAATCTATTTTTTTAACATAATGAATGGAGTATGTATAATATAAATCAGATTACATCATTTTGTTGCTCAAAATATTTCAAGGGCTATCCTATATCTTAAAATAAAATACAACTTTTTTTTTTTTTTTTACTGTAACCTATAAGGTCCTAAATCAGGAGCTGGAAATTCAAATGCCCATAGAGGCCAAATAGGCAACATAAATGAATGAAAAGACTGGATTGGGACAATGGTGAGCATGAGGTCACAGGTCTTGTCTTTTTTTTTTTGAGACAGAGTCTCACTCTGTTGCCCGGGCTAGAGTGCTGTGGCGTCAGCCTAGCTCACAGCAACCTCAAACTCCTGGGCTCAAGTTATCTTCCTGCCTCAGCCTCCTGAGTAGTTGAGACTACAGGCATGCGCCACCATGCCCGGCTAATTTTTTCTATATATTTTTAGTTGTCCAGCTAATTTCTTTTTATTTTTTAGTAGAGATGGGGTCTTGCTCTTGCTCAGACTGGTCTCAAACTTCTGAGCTCAGACGATCCACCTGCCTCAGCCTCCTAGAATGCTAGGATTACAGGCATGAGCCACCATGCCCGGCCCACAGGTCTTGTCTTGAGGGGGTGGATCCAGCTGATTGTTGCCAGGTAAGAATGCAGGCCCATTACTGACAGATATTTTGAAATTTTTCAAACTCTAGACATTTTGATATGATATCGCCTTATTTTCAACTTTTAGCAACTAATTTAAGAAAACACACGGATAACTTTAAACCAGATCTAGGCCTGAGACCTCTGTTCTGCATGACTGGCCTCTCATGTAGCTTTCTAAACTTCTCTTCCCCATACTCTGCCATTGCCTTCTTTATGTTTCTTGAAAATTCTGTGCTGTGTTTCACACCAGGGCCTTTGGACGTGCTAGTCCCTCTGCCAGGATTACGCTTCCCCTCTGTAGTTCCTGGTCTTCTTATCCTGCAAGTCTCAGTTTAAAGTGGCAGCTCTGCAAATAGGCCTCCTCTCATGGGAGTCCCTAACTTAGCTCAGGCACCCTAGAAAGCAGAAGCTGAAACAAGGGTTATGCACTAAGCTTTATTTGGGAGGTACAATCCTAGGGCTGTAAGACTAAGAAAAAATAGAAATGCAGAAAGAAGGAAGAATGGGAAAAAATGCAAGGTGAAGTAACTTCTAAGCCATGAAGAAACACAGCTAGTCACAAGGTACTGACTATATGAATACACATTTTCTTCTCTTAGGTATTCTGTGAGGATTAGCCATCTGGAGCTTTTTATTTGAACATTTTGGATAGGGGATTCTTAGACAACATGAGTGGTGTATATTTGCTCATTAAACCCATTGAAACCCGATTCATGATAAGGAATTCTCAGCATAGGCTTTTTTTTTTTTTTTTTCATCCAGAGCCAGGCCAAGATGGGTAAGTTTCCTTCTTATTTTCCTGTGCCTGTAATTTGTTTTTGTTTTTGTTGCTGTTGTTTATTTGGTTGGCTTTTCCTTTTCTCTTTTTAGGTTCAAGAGTTCTAACTTGATCCAGGGGTCTTAATTCCAAATCCTAATCTCTATGGGCCTGAGGCTTAGTATGAAATCCTTATCTGGCCATTAAAATCCATTGGTTTCTGAGACTGGCACACTCTTCATACCCTGGAACCTCATTGTCAGCTTATTCTCATTGCTCTGGTTTTCTCTTGCCTCTTTGTTTTTGGGCCCTCAGAGGTTTTCTCTAGTTTCTTTTGTGCTTAATTAGGTTTCTAAAAGAATGTGTGTGTTACGTTAGCTAGAATTTCTAGGTGTTTTGTGTTGAGGAGATTTTCATGGTTATTTGACCATAGTTCAATATTTTTGGAAACAGATATCACACATTGAAATTGTGCACTTGTTGGTCTGTCTGCCCCAACAGTGTGCTCCACAAGAGCAGGAACCTTGTCTGCCTAAGTCCTGTGTCTTACAAAGTACCTGGCACATAATTGGCATTCATGACATGTCACAAGAATGAATCTCAATAACATTCATTTTGGAATTAGAAACGTAACTCGGCTCTGAGTTCCATAGGGTAGTGACTCTGTTTTTACTCAGCTTTGTCTTTCCAGACAATTTACTACAGTTGCAGGAATAGAGTGGATATTTTTTATAAGTGTTTGTTGCTCAATTTATCTTTCTGTTAAAAAGGAATTATAAAAATCACCGGCATCTTTAAATTTAGTTATTTTGGGAATGTTAAGATGGATACTTACAGTATTATTTTTCAAAATTTTCACTGATCCCTGAAGCCATAAGCAATTTTTCTTCTGTATATTTCTTATAGCTCTTCTTGCTTTGCCTATTTTGTTATGTATCTGCCCCATCTCCATTACCAGACTCTAAGCTCTTAAGGGCAGCTTTGTCTGATTATTATTATTTTTTTTAATCTCCTAGTGTGGGGTATTTCAACCTTGGCACCATTGACATTTTGGGCCAGATAATTCTTTGTGTTGGTCATCTGTCCTGTGTACTCTAGGATATTGAATAGCATCCCTGGCCTCTATCCATTGGATGCCAGTCCAGCCCTCAGTTGTGACAACCAAAGATGTCCCTAGACATGGCCAAATGTCCTGGGGGGGGGGCAAATTTTCTCTCAATTGAGAACCACTGCTTTAGAGGGCCTTGCACAGAGCAAGTGGTCCACATTTGTTTTTTACATAAATTCTACAGCAGATTTTGATTGAATCCCATAAAGGGAAACATGGGATTTACATTTTCTCAAGGAAACCAGTCTAATGTTGGGCCAGGCTTCTTATTTGCAGGTCTGAACTGGCACTAAGATAAGCTATGCTCCTGTCACCACTTGCAGGCTCTAACTCCCCCTTAGAGCCGGTCCTCTCATTCTCATCTACTTATTTATAGCTTGAAAACATCAGGAGGTTTATGGTGTTGGTGTGTAGCTTAAGTCTGTCACTTCCATAATGCTTGTATTCATTTTCTGACAAATGCTGTTGGTCAATTTACATTCAAATGCACCTGTTTTACAGACGACAGAATTTCCAAGCATACGTAGACACAAAAGTTTAGAATACTTACTATTTCTTGGCATAAATGAGCAAAATTTGGCCTCAGAATTGTAACATTTTTTGTTTTCCTTTAGCAAAGCTACAACTAATTAAATCAGCAACTTCTGAAAAGAATTTCTGCTTTCTTATTTTTACATATTTGACAATGTTTTCAACAGTTTAGAATTATGTGTAAAAACCTAAGCTGTAAAATATGTTTTGTAAAAAAGATGTTTATGTTGGAAACAAAGCATATAACAAGGATCACCTTTTAGGTAACGAAAATAATTTTAGCCAATGGAAATTGACTTGGGCGAACCCGGCAGCGCTGTTGCCTTCTCTTTCCTCTCACCCTCCATTCCCATTCTCAGCACTGGCTCCCCATCATTTCTGCTACTGTGGCTGGGAGCAGTGGTGGTGGTGGTGGTGGTGGTGGTGGAGGTCACAGAGTGGTGGTGGGGTTGTAGATTAAACTCCATTATCTCCACTTGACAATTGAGAAAATAGGCTCAGAGGGATTAAATGATTTTTAAAAATCGTCTTGCTAGTAGGGGTCAGAGCAAAGTCTCCTTTTTCCCAGGGTTCTTTCTACCATAAGACATATTCAGAAAGTGATGTCATGTCCCAGCTATTGCTAAGGAAGTGCAAAAAGTGTTTCTCTGGCTCCTATCACTTAAGATCAACAGCCTCAGAATGGCTGGAACCTTTCCTCAGGTAAGCCCTAAAGGAGAAAATACTTCTTCCCTGTGTCATGCAGAATTTCCAGTTGGACCCAAACACAATCAAAGGCTTAAAGGAAAAAATGTCACAGGAGAAAGCTACAGTAAGTAAATGCAATGATATAATGTTATGAATCGTTAAGACATTTGTAAGGATGAAAGAGCAGAAAAATCCACATATAGCACAGAAACCAAAGCAACCTTAGTTCATTTTGGAGAATTATTAGATCACCTTTTTTCTTTTTCCCGTGAGCAAATATTAAGAGGAATTCACCTACTGAAATTGAATGCCAGAACTACACCACACAAAATTCAACTGTGTTCATTTGCTTAATTATTATATCATTCTGTGGCAAATTCATTGAAATCCTGAGTAATAACAAGAAAGGCAAGCGATATGTATCTTTGAGTCTCCACCTCTGGAAAATATTAGAAAACCACCCCATTAAGAAATGATTTTAAATTATCTTATTTTCCTATTATAAAAACAAAATATCAATATAAAAAATTTAGAAAACATAAAGAAAGATAACCATTGTAATGATTATGGTTTACATATTTCAGATATGTGCACATGCCTACATACATATATGTATTGTTTATGTATTTCTGTAGAAATATATATCCATGGTGAGGGAGGGAATATTGTTTTCTATTTCTATTTCCCTATCTATGTCTACGTCTATATGTATATCATCTATGTCCCAATAAGATAATATAATACTTTTAATGATGTTTTATTACCTGCTGCTTTCACTTAACTTTCAGTGAATTTGTTTCCAATTCATTAAATAATTTAGGCCGGGCGCGGTGGCTCACGCCTGTAATCCTAGCTCTTGGGAGGCCGAGGCGGGCGGATTGCTCAAGGTCAGGAGTTCAAAACCAGCCTGAGCAAGAGCGAGACCCCGTCTCTACTATAAATAGAAACAAATTAATTGGCCAACTGATATATATATAAAAAAAAATTAGCCGGGCATGGTGGCGCATGCCTGTAGTCCCAGCTACTCGGGAGGCTGAGGCAGAAGGATTCCTCGAGCCCAGGAGTTTGAGGTTGCTGTGAGCTAGGCTGACGCCACGGCACTCACTCTAGCCTGGGCAACAAAGCGAGACTCTGTCTCAAAAAAAAAAAAAAAAAATTTAATATTCTTCTCTAATGTTATTTTTAATGGCTAAAGAGTCAGTGAGAATGGCCTTTATCAAAAAGTCCCCAAACAATAAATGCTGGTGTGGATGCAGAGAGAGAGGAACACTCCTATACTGCTGGTGGGACTGTAAACAAGGAACTTGTAATTATCTTATGGAGGTCAATTTTCTTTTTTAAAAAAATTATTGCTTTGTATTCGTCATGTTTTCATTTATTGCTTTGTCTCACTTTGCCTAATGATTCTAATTTCCACATTCATTATTATGTTATATTTATTTAACATATAGCTTTTTAAAGAACTTTCTCCATCATTTCACCAGGTGGTTGACTTACTTATTGATGTAATAATCATAGTTCTCAAGGTAGGTGACTGGAAGGAGAGCTTTGAGGCACAAAGTTTTCAGATTTCATCATTTCAAAAACACTTTCCTGTCCCTGATTATTTGTTCCACCTCTCCCAGGAGGTGAATGATTACCCATTTTCAGATGAAGGAAATACAGAATGCAAATATTAAGCATATGAGGGCCTGCTCAGCTGTAAAATGGATACCAAGTTCAAGTGTTTCTGAACATTTCTTACCCTGAGTTTTTCATCCTGAGTGTTTGACCTTTGTGATGGCAGTTCCTGTTACTTACTGCCTGTGTTGGCCTTCAGCTTTTGCTGCCAGGATGCCTTACTTTCTTGATATTTTTCCCTTTAATTATCAGATAGGCAAGAACCATATGCTGATGAGGTTTATTAATGAAAGTAAGGATGAAGCCTATTTTCCAGGGATTTTTGAACTAATTGCCTCATGCTGGCCTTTCTATTACCGTGTTTCCCTGAAAATAAGACCTACTCATAAAATAAGCCTTCGCAGGATTTCTAAACATTTGCACAATATAAGCCCTACCCTGAAAATAGGACCTAGCGATGGGTGTGGCTACGCAGCGTATCTGCACAACCCATGCATTTCGTCGTGGAGTGGTAAAGAAGAGGAGCAGCCCTTCTCATCTGCCCCATCGTGACAGCTACTATCCCAGAGGTGACCGGAAAGGTGCAGGCAGCCCCACCCCGTCAGGTCCCAGCCATCCTGTGCGTGCTGCAAGATGAGGCTTTGAGGGGAAAATAACACATCCCCTGAAAATAAGCCCTAGGGTGTCTTCTTGAGGAAAAATAAATATAAGATCTTGTCTTATTTTCGGGGAAACACGGTAATAGTTTCCTTGCTTTTTTTCTTGTTCAATTTTTAAAATTTATTTATTTATTCTCCACCTTCTGCTGTGATCCTTACTAAATTTTTTTCTCAATTGTTAATAGTATACATTAATATTATAAATTCAATTCTTTTTTAATTATCTCACGACACCAGTGGAATTCCATGTAAAGACTCAGTTGGATCTAGAGTTCAGTTCACAGATATTTTGAGATGATAGTCATAATAACATTAATAATTAAAATAGCAACTAACATTTATTGAGTGTCTATGTGACAGATAGTAATTGCTAATGGTTTTTTTGAGATAGGGTCTTGCTGTTACCCAAGCTGGAATGAAATGGCTTGATCATTGCTCACTGCAACCTCTAGCTCCTGGGCTCAAGTGATCCTTCCTCGTCAGTCTCCCAAGTAGCTGGTACTACAGGCATGCATCACCATGCCTGGCTGATGTTTAAATTTTTTTTTGTAGAGGTGGGGATCTTGCTATGTTGCCCAGGCTGATCTCAAACTTCTGGCCTCAAGTCGTCCTCCTGCCTCGGCCTCCCAAAGTGCCAGGATTATAGGCGTGATTAACCTAACTTGGCTAAGAAAGCCTGTTTTCGAGAGTTAACTGTAGTTATCTATCTAGTGTTTCTATATAAACTTACAAGCTTTGAGGAGAAAATGCATTTTCTGCATGGCTCTATGTCCAATCACTGGCTTTCTGATTCTGTGTATATTTCTTGGAGAGTAAATGCCCCACTCTCTTTTAAAAACTTGTTAAAAGTCACCCATTACAGCTAAGAATCAGAGAGTATTGAGCAAGAGTAGAGTATGACTCTGGCATAGAAAAAGAAGCAGGAAATATATGCAGGAGGATGTTATCTGACCCTGTTGAAAGGTGGCATGCTTCTAATCTGTAAATGTGTGTAGCATATGGTCCTGTAATAACTTTCAGGGTTAAGGTCTAATAACCCACTTTCAAGCTTATAGGCAGGGAAGTGGGAATTTTATATTTATATGCATGTCTAATACATGTATATGACTAATACATGCATATAAATGCTTACTTTGCTCAAGCAAATGCAAAAATAATATTATCCTATAACTTTTTTTTAACCTAGCCTTGCTTTCTTTTTTTCTGAAGCAGTTGGAAAAATAAATAATGAACTATTTTATGACTATTTCTAGGTGTGACGGTATTTATTTTATTAATCAACAGAACAAGTGTTTATTTTATTATGAATATTTATAGATATTACAGTGTTAACACTATTTTTTTTAAAGTTTTATAATTCTAAATAGAAGAATAACTAGATTAATAGAAAAATACAAGTATTTTCAAATTGTAAAACCTGATTTTATCAAGTAGAATACAATGTCATTTCTTTTTTTTTTTTTTTTTTTGAGACAGGGTCTCACTCTGTCAACAGGGCTCGAGTGCAGTGGTGTCATCATAGCTCACTGCAACCTCAAACTCCTGGGCTCAAATGATCCACCTGCCTCAGCCTCCCAGGTAGCTGGGACTATGGGCATGAGCCACCACACCTGGCTAATTTTTCTATTTTTTGTAGAGATAGGGTCTTGCTCTTGCTCAGGCTGGTCTTGAACTCCTGGTAATCCTCCCGCCTTGGCCTTCCAAAGTGCTAGGATTATAGACATGAGCCACTGTGTCTGGCTCACAATGTCAATTTTGTTGCCTAAGAACTAGTTAATGCATGATTTTCCTGCCATTGTTTTTTGTTTTTTCTTGTTATTTGTTACATCTTTGAGAAACACAGCTCATAAACATTTTAAAATTGCTTATCTCTCCCATAAACCAAAAGTATATTTTTAGAATGTAGTTTTAGAATTTCATTAAGCAGTAAACTCATTCATCATAAAACATCATGCATTACTTATTTTAGAGGAAATACTGAACAGCTCATATCTTTTGCTTAAAAATAGGCTTTTTCTTTTTTTTCTTAAAGCAATTATCTTCTTTTCAGTCCAATTTTCTCTTCTCTGGTATTCAACAAGACTTCAGTTCCAATGAGTTTTTTTACTATGCTGATCATGAAATCATCCTACTTTTTTTTTCTATCTGCATCTAAAGCCATAGAATTTTAAATGTATTTTTTTGGTCAGAAGATATTTTCATATATTCAGGGATAGTGAAGTCAATACACTAACTCGGTGATTGCTAAGAACAGGCTACTGTCACTGTTGAATGTAAGGGGTGGTTAAGTGGTTAGGAACATAAACTTGGAACCAGATTTCCTGATTTGAATTCCGGTTCTTGTATTTACTAACATGTGACCTTGGCCAACTCATTAACATCTCTGTGTCTCAGTTTTCTTGCCTGTGAAAAGGGGGATAATAATAATAATACCCACCTCATAAGGTTATTGTGAGAATTAAGTGGGTTAATCTATGTCAAGCCCTTAAAACTCTGCCTGGCTTAAAGTAAGCGTGGCATAGATATTTTTATTATTATCTTTAAATCTATTACTTTCCTTTGAAATCTTAACAAATTCAAAACAATTAATTCATAATCGAAGAATTTCTACAGTTTTTAATATGTAGCTAATGATGGCTCAACTCTGTTCAGAGAGCCTGGAAGCATTTTCTGTATGCTCTAAAGTTTCCTTCATCTTTTCTTTAATCTTTTATATGTTCAATTGCTCATCCAGTCATTCTTATTTATTGACCACTTATTATGGTGCTTGGGCAGTCATCAAGGAACAAACAGAAAAATTATCTGCTACCAAGGAGCTTATATTCAAATCTCAAAGGCAGGCCAACAAATGTTAACAGGGCATGTTTGATTAGAAACTCGACTCATACCCCATCCCCCATTGTTCAAACATCATTTTGAAGCAAATGTCTACTTTTCTCTTCACCAGTATGTTAAATAACTTATTAACTTATTAAATAACAACTTATTTTTACCTTTAAAAATCACTATGCTTATTTAAATGAAAAAAGGTGGGAAAATTTGGTTTTGGAAATGGGTTTAGAGAAAATGGGTCAACATTCTTTTTTTCAGGGTTTTCTTTTTTTAAATGATGTAATTCAGGGATGTGTAAACATGTATACTTGGATACATGAATTTTTAACATTTTCATTATGAAAATGTTGAAATACGTACAAAAGCAGAGAGTGAAGCACATTAAACACCATGTGTTCCTTACCAGCTTCAACAATTATTAACATTTTACTAATATTGTTTCATCTATCCTACCTACTACCCCTCTCTTTTTTTTTAATTTCAGAATATTACAGGGGTACACAGACTTTGGTTACATCATTTGCTTTTGTACAGGTTGAATCAAAGTTGTAAGTGTGGCCTTAACTGAGATAATGTACATTGTACCCCTTAGGTGTGAATTTACCCCCCCCACACTTGATTTCCATTGAGCTTTACTTCCTCACATGCACATAAATGTTAATTGATTAGCTCCAGTTTAGTACTGAGTACATGTGGTGTTTGTTTTTCCATTCTTGTGATACTTCACTTAGGCTCAATGTTCTTAATTCACTTGCCTTTTCCCACTGATAGCATTAACCTATATTCTTATTAAAAAGTTTCATCATGACTGACTGTTGAAGCTGGGAAATTCAGCTTTAGTTGTTAGTTTACCAGAGGTTCTCAGAAGGCTCACACTTAAGACTGTGGGAAAGGATGCAGCTGAACAGTAATATATTAACAATATGTGTTGAAACATCAGTTCCTTGTTGACTGTATACAAAACACAAATTTCTAATAGTTCTCAACGGCACTACTTCCTCTGTGGATTATGTAGGAAATGCTTTAGTCTGAATAATCCTTCCCAGGGGAGGAAAGCCTTCAAAATAAATTCACTTTATAGAGCGTGTGTGTTACAGAGAAGAGGGTGGGAGAGGGAGAGAGAGAGAGAATGGGAGAGAGAGAGTCTGATTATTGCAGAATACTGAGTCAGTCATGCACATATGCCTAGTATAATTAAAGAACACAATTTGATGGTAGCAACAGTATTTAATTATATGAAATACTCTGTATGCTGTGTCTTGTCACCACACTGTTTAAAAATAAACTAATAGCAACAACGGACAGCTAATTGCAAAGGTTAAGGAAAACAATGGTGGGGGACTAGGCTTTCATAAAACAAAACAAAACTGAAAACCCTAATTACCAGGATAGTTGCAGAAGAAATATCACCGTTTTGATAGAATTATCTAGGCCCATAAAGACAAAGTGGGTTATTTGCCCTCAGTTATCTCAACATTTGGCTATACTCTTCTCCGGTTCATTTTGGTTTGGCGACATCCATAAAGTGAACCCTTAGTACTGGTAAAATGACACATTCCCAGAGTTCTCTTTAGTGGTTTTCAACCTGGAGCTGTCACATGTGGTATGTGTGGGAAGTGTGTGTATTTTTCAAACAATAACCTCCCTATACCCTACCCCTTTGTAATTTTTAAAAAGTTCTTCTGGTGAATTAGCCCATAGCCCAGCCACACACTTTCTCTCCTATCAAAAGCCACTTTTACGGACTGTGAATAGATAGAAGTTTCCAAAAGATCTGTTAGTATTCTGAAAGACTCAGTTAATTTTACATGAAAGCTCTTTCATCTTCATAGAAGTCTTTTTTTTTTTTTTAAATCAAGGTTGGCTCAGACTGAGAAAGACTTATCTGAACAAATGCAGTTTTACATGTATATGGTAGTAAATACCTTAAGGGGAAAAGATGCAAGCTGTCAGTGTGCTGGCTGGGATGTGAAGAACTGAGATGTTTTCTAATGGGTTGAGGTGTGGGGTCAGCTAACTTTGGACGTGAGGATCGTTTCTTTAAAAAGAAGGACACACATAGACACATGCGCACACACACATACTCCTATGTAAAGTGGCAAGCTATCTCAAAGAGACATTAAGGTTATCCAGCACATCAGCTAAATATTGCAAGTATACAACTCTTAAAATATTAAGTCCATGCCTTTGCATATCTCCTTGGTCCTTCTTCAGTTTGCATGTCAAAAAGAGGGTATATTTGAACTGATAAATTGATCTCAGGAAGGGGGGGTGAACATTTATAATAGTGTTGGTGAAATTTTTGTCAGGGCCATATTCTAGTTTGTTAACCAATAGTGCGCTCTCTCTCTCTCTCTCTTCCTGGGGTTTGTGTCTGCCTCCTCACTTTACCTGTGGCTGAAAGGACCTCTCTCAGTTCCCCTTACTGCTAATTTCACATATGTAATTAGCAGTCCCAAGGACTAGGTGATTAAACACATTTGTATATGAGTTTTAATCTTGGCAGATTCATATTCTTCTATGATAAGCAAATAAAATATTATGAGACATTCTTCATGTTGGAGTTCAGGATAGAAGTGACCCTTCCCTGCCTGTGGAAACTGTAGGGTTAATGATGAAACAAGCCCGTCAACAGCCAGAGGTGTCTCAAGTCCTGGTTTTCCCGGAGTGTTCGTTCACCATGTGTTACTTTGAATGAATGACCTGAGTGAGAATGCTAACCTATTTCTTCTTAATCTTACTCCTTTCAAAATTATGTTATAGACATTCCTTTATGATAACTTTATTTTAATAACATTCAGGTACATAGGTGATCCAGTCTGATATGACCGGGTATGCGATCTAGCTATAAACATAATAATATGCCCCCATGTCAAAAGCTGTTGGAAATGATCTCTTACTGTGAATTTTCCCAACAGTTGTGATACACTTTTAAAAGCATTTTTTATTTCACAACGTTTATCTGACAGAGCCTAATTGAGAAGAATATTGCATTAGTAAATTGCTCTGCCCAGGACAACTGCTGCTCTGTTTCTTTTCAGATTTTAAAAGCTAAGTTACAAATCTCAGTCTGTAGTTAAGAGCTTCAAACAATAATTACCTCTGTGAAACGAGCAGAAGTCCTTAAAAGGGTCTGCCGATTTCCCCGCAATCTTTTACGGGGAGAGCAGTGCTCGCTGTATCCACTGATAACCCAGCTGCCTAGGAACTGAGTAAAGCCGGCTCCAAACTTCTCAGCTGTTGACAGGCTTGACTTGCTGAGAACACTGGTTAAATATAGCACGCGCGAGCTCAGCTCCTCAACAAAGTCATTGCTCTGACAGTGTCGTGAAGGGAGCAGAAGAGGAGAAACCTAATCTCAGAACCCAACAACACCTAGCAACAGTTGAAAAAACTTTTAAACAAAAGTCTGGGTGGGAGATAGACAACAACTTCCAATTTCTGCTGATCGGGGATTTCAGGGAGAAGAAGCTGCTTTCCCCCCTCTCTACTCAGTTTCCTGCATGACTTCAGCAATTGGCTAGTCCTAGGAAAGAAAGTGGGAAAAGCTTTTTTTTCTGTATTCTTTTGGGCTGGATAGTTTTCCAGAACTCGAGCCTGTCTTGGGCTGTGGGACGAGCCACTGGGTTCTTCAAAGGATAAACTACCTCCATAGAGGACATACCCTTGGTTAAACCAGCTGCCGTCAGGTAAGACCAAAATAAATAGCTAACTTACTCTCAAGAAATTTCTGTTTCCACAAGGAGAGGGTTCTCTCTGATTCTGTTTCGTCTCTCTCCTTTGATTCTTCCTGTTCTACTGCGTGATAACACATGTAGAAATTATGATAATCATTGTGAATGATTTTAAAAAAAAGTCAGAAACATCATCTCTTTCTGAGAATTATGCTGATTTCTTTTTAAACACAGAGAATTTTACGATGTTTTAATAGCCATCAAAATATTTCTGCCAAGCTATCACTCTTCGGCAGGTACTAGAAATATGACAAAGGACAATTTTGCAGCTCTTTTCACATTGGGATGGCTAAGCAATAAAAAGGATATTTTCCCTGGAAGCAAAATAGCTTTCATTTATTGAAACTGGCTAAGCAGCTTGTGTGGTAAATGAGAGGAAAGTCCCGCATGATGTTGGTATCGCTGGACTTTTGACTTGCTGCTTTACATGTCTCCTTTTGCCTAATTCTCTGATTACACTGGTACACCTTGTGCTGGTTCTGACCTTGTTACACTATAGTCTCCCCAAATGCTTTTGACCAGGCACAAAATATGCCTGGTATTACATCTCTACTTTTACAGTTGTTAAATATAACTACTCAGGAGAATGTTATTTGTATTTTAAATAAATTGAGTAATTGCTTGTATTTAGATAGAACAACTTCTGTTTTTAAAAAACGTAAACAGAATAAATTAGGGAAAAAAATCCTTTCTTAAGTTGCATGTATATGGGCATGAATGTATTTACTATAGTGAGAAGGAAACCCTCTGATGGTCTCCCCTTCCATGAGTTGGCATGCAGTTTTATCAGAATTGTTTAGAATGATCAATATCTGACAGGTTGTGGTTGTACATTGGTGATATGGTTAATGTTGACACCTGATGATCTGTTGTTGGGCTGGATTTGCATAAAAAGTTTTTTTCTTTAAATGAACATGATAATTTGAATGCATATTCTAATCTAAGGATAATATCAAAGAATATACAGAAACACCTTTTATAAGAAATTATTTGAGTCTATTTTTGTCAATGTAAAGAATTTACCCAAGACCAGTTTTGAACAAATTGTTGACAAATAAGAATGTATCAACCTTTTCCAAAAATTTTCCTATTTTAAGAAAAACCGATTAAAACTTATGTATTGTATGTTCAGGAAAATGAAATAGGACCCACATATCAGTATGTATTATGTTTCATAATTCTGATTACTTGATAAGTTTACAAAGTAAATGAGCTAATGACATATATTGAATATGTACAAATAATAGTGCAAATGCACTTTGGTGACCTTGCTATTAGAGAATTAAACTCCTGGTGCTTTAGTGGAGATAAACTATCTTTGTCTTGAAAGAGTTTTGAAAAGTCAGAACTAAATGCTTTACATTTTTCTTGTTCTTATCCTAAGAAGGGTCACGTTGTTGGCTTACAAATATGTGTGTAAGGCCAAAATCTATCATTAGTCCTAGGCATGTAATTTCTTTTAAAGTCAGTGGACAGTATACAGATAACTAAGCATAGCATTTGGCCCTGTTTGCCATGTTTGCTGATGAAGTGTTTTTGAGTGTTTTTGAGTATTATTAATTTTCTTCATGGTTGTAAGTTTCCTTTTTTTTTTTTTTAAACACTAGAGATTGATACTGAGTAAGTTTCCTCTTAAAAATCAAGACCAGCTTAGGTGAAACCATGTGGTTTCCTCCACTATGTGAACAATCAGGCTTTCCACAACTATGCAGATCTGTTCACCTGTTCACTCAAGTTCACACCTCTGTGTCGTTTTGGAACCCTCTCTTTCTCTTTTGCCATGAGAAATGTTAGATTCCTTTGCCATGTCTTCCACCGCACTAAGGCCTATTCTCTTCAGCCTGTCTATTGTAACAGTACTTCTCCCCTCCCACCCTTAATTACCATCCATATCATCTTGCCCATGGCCACGAGATTAATTTTCCTAAAGCATTGCTATGTTTGTCTATCCATTCCTCAGTTATCTTCTGGGACTCCTACTTGCTGCCAAACACCTAGGCTGGGTATTTTGAAAATCTTCAGTTATCTGGCACCTACTTAACTTTTCTAGTCTTACTACCACTACTCCACAAGGTCCTTCCGTACACAGTGAACATTTTATTAATAATGCCCTACCTTTGCCCATATTATTCCCCTTGCCTGGAACACATTTTGTTCTCTCTTCCTATAGAAATCTTACCTACCCTTTAAGACCCAGAGCAGTGTCTTCCACTTTCACAGTGATTTTCTGAATCATACATTTTAGAAGTGATTCCTTCAGACAGTTTGATGTTCGGTTAGAATTAGGGTACTTTGGAGTAGGGTTTGCCCCATTAAATTCAAAACAATTATATGAAGCCTATTAGGTGCAAGGCAATAGCCAAAGCATCAATTGGCTTTAGAACTTCTCAGCTCCATGCACACTGTGGATGTTCTATTAACATTTGTGGCTCTAGATTTCTGATGATGAGTACATGAGAAAGTATGGATAAGTATAAAATCAAGAAAAGCAACTGTAAGCATGATTAACAGCTTTTTACCTCAAAAATTTTTCAAGGGAAGTCTTAAAAAAGTTTTGCCATGTACAGAAAAATGACAAGTAGTTTTACCCATACTCATGTACCTGATTGTGAAGATGATGTTGTATCGCTCAAGAATGAAATAGAAAGAAGGGGATATAATAAGACAGTATACACATATGCACATACGCACACGGTATATGCATGTCCTGTGTATGTACCTAGACCTCTAAATACCATAAGTCATACATTTTTTTTTTTTTTTTTGAGACAGAGTCTCACTTTGTTGCCCAGGCTAGAGTGAGTGCCGTGGCCTCAGCCTAGCTCACAGCAACCTCAAACTCCTGGGCTCAAGCAATCCTTCTGTCTCAGCCTCCCGAGTAGCTGGGACTACAGGCATGTGCTACCATGCCTGGCTAATTTTTTCTATATATATTAGTTGGCCAATTAATTTCTTTCTATTTATAGTAGAGACAGGGGTCTCGTTCTTGCTCAGGCCGGTTTCGAACTCCTGACCTCGAGGCCTAGGATTATAGGCATGAGCTGCCGTGCCCGGCCAGTCATACATTTTTATCATCTTTTGGTGCCAGATTCTTTTTATGGTTACCTTTGGTACAATTCATTTAAATTATGGCTCATTTTATTTGTGGGTGATGGGTTAGCATCTGGCCTTGAACATTCAAACATTTAAATATGTTACGATCCATTTTCTGTTCTTTTTCTCTAGATATTTAAAAAAAGAGACATTTCTAAGTATTATCTTTAATCACTCATGAAACCTGTAGCCTTACTGTATGAGATAAAGCATGAATCATACCTTTGAAGCAATCTATTTTGTATCCACCAAAAGAAAACATTCTCTTTATATTTTAAGATGGCCAAAAAAATTAACCTTACTTGTCTAAATGGGTGTTCAATAGGAATCATTATGGAATTTTAAAAATGAAATCTATGAAATAGTTAATATATTCATTAAACAATGGTTTCCCTTTGGTTATAATTTTTACTTACTTCTTTAGAAGTGAAACATTGGGGTTTACACATTTTATATAGTGCCACTGGTGTTTTTCTTTTTTGGCAGATGAGAACTTCTTCATAAAACAGCTGCCTTGAGATATATAATTTAACAGTTTGTTTAATTCCCATTGTCACTTATTAGTTTAATCTTATTTCTTTAAACTCGTGCATTTTAGGCAGCACCATGAGGAGTGAAGGGGCAAGCTAAGATTGAGATCTATTTCAATAGGAAGGTTTAAGAGAAAAAAGATTAATAACAACTTGTTAGAAAAGCCTGCAACACAAATTTTTTATAGAATAATTATTTTTAGTATATGAATATCATTAGAAAGATAAACTAATAAAAATACTTATTATTTCCTTAAAGAGAATTGAAGATATAACAAGGATATGTTCAAAAAAGAGGAGTCAAAAAAGGCTAGTGGCATAGGTAAACCAGATGGCCTGGATTCAGATTTCAGTTCAATGTGACCTTGGGCAAATTAATGCCTCAGTTTCCTCATCTATAAAATGAGGGTAATAGTGCTATTTCCTCATAGAGTTGTTTTGAAAATTAAATGACTTAATAAAATTTATAGTTTAAAATTTATTCTTGAATAAATGTAAGTTATTATGGCTTTAGTACCACTCCTTAAATGTAACTATTTGTTTACTTTAATCTTTGTTGCAAACAAAATTCTTAGATTCAGATAGTTTGCAAACTCAAGTTCATAGATCACAGGAAAAGCAGAAGAATGTATTGTTTAAATTTGGAATCCTGTTTGGGACACACTTTGCTGCTGGGTACTCTAAGCAGACATAGTTTGAATGGCAGCCAATAATTTAGTATGGAATTTATGTTTCAAACCCTCCCTTATCACTCAGCAGTCTGCTGTCTTATAGAACCATTAATAAAAAGCCTAAGAAATCACCCACAGCATGGACTGTCCTATGATTTCTATATTTGCACTTGGAGATAAAGTGTGTTTATACATAGTGCTTGGGCATCTCTTTTACAGCCAACTATACTGGGTAATGTATAACAATGGAGACTTCCTCCTCCATAGAAGGACACATTGTTAAATTTATCATTTTTTATTTCTTTCCATAGATGATTTGTTTTGTTTTACTAACCTAGTAACAGATAAAAATGAAAAGACCAAAAAAGGTCATCTAAAGCTAACTTCAACCTTAACAAATGGAAATGAATTCTTGCTATTCATTGTCTTTAATCCTATTCATTCTTCTTAAACAAAACAAGAAAAGTATATTCCAAGACAATCAAAAAATTGTTATAAAGATGTGCACATATACTCTGCTTAATATTCTGTATATTTAATTTAACTAGAATATGGAAAGCACTCTTATAAGTAGGGAAGTTTCTTAGTAGCTTTAGTGGTAACAAAGCTTATGCAGGACAAATATGATTTAGATCTGTTAATTTTACTTTATGTTTCTCAATTGAAAAGATGAGTCTTGGGGCGACTTCCGGGGCCCCCCCCGCTCTTGGGGCCCCAGAACCTCGTCCACGAGTGTATAATAAAGCCACGTGGTTTGGCCCCCCCAAAAAAAAAAAAGAAGAAAAGATGAGTCTTTAAAAAGATGAGGCAACTAGGCCGGGCGTGGTGGCTCACGCCTGTAATCCTAGCACTCTGGGAGGCCGAGATGGGTGGATTGCTCAAGGTCAGGAGTTCGAAACCACCCTAAACAAGAGCGAGACCCCGTCTCTACTATAAATAGAAAGAAATTAATTGACCAACTAATATATAGAAAAAATTAGCCGGGCATGGTGGCACATGCCTGTAGTCCCAGCTACTCCGGAGGCTGAGGCAGAAGGATTGCTTGAGCCCAGGAGATGGAGGTTGCTGTGAGCTAGGCTGAGGCCACGGCACTCATTCTAGCCTGGACAACAAAGTGAGACTCTGTCTCAAAAAAAAAAAAAAAAAAAAAAGATGAGGCAACTGAGTTTTAGAATTATCATTCTTTAATGAAATCTTGTTGTAGAAAAAGGAAGGAAGGAAGGAAAGGGGGGAAGAAAAGTAAAACAAAAAAAGGTGGAAGGAATTTTTCCTGGCTTTTAAGGCTGTGTTAGAGATTTGCTAGGGCAAAAATATAGGAACCTCAGGAAAATGTATTGGATTATGTTCTTTTCCCTTAAATGCTCAGTTCTACTCTTTAGGTAATGAGAGAAGGGAAAAGGCTGCAAGCAGAATACAGCTTTCTCTGTGGTAGTAGCTGAGGCAGTTTAATTTCAAAGGCCAGGCAACCTGTTGTGGAATAATTTAGAATAAGGAAAGTTAAACATGAATTGAGCAGCTTTAGCTGGCTATTAACCAGCTGATTGCAGAACTTGAGAAACTCCCAGCAGAGAAATGAAGTAACATACGTTAACCAGTACCCTCATGTTTCTCTGCCCCTGAGAGATTTACTTAAGCCATAGCAATACTGAGAAGGCAAAAGAAGTTTGGGTTTTTTCCCATTTTTGGGAAATGGTGTCAACGTGCATAATATTGGGTGATTTATGTGTCTCTGAGGCCTGTGAAAGACAAAATAAAAAGAATTTTTGAAGCTAACACAGAATTTATCTTAAGTGATCTGACTTTATAGAGCCCTTAACGTTTAAGGATTTTCTGTTTTTATTCCTTGCTTAAAAGCTATTGCCTACCTCTTTCACCAAAACGTAGATGAAAACGATGTTTGTGGCTTCACTGGCCAAAGACCTAATACATCTGCACTTGAAAATAATCTCTTTTTGTTTTTGTAATAATTATAACTGCAATTCTCCCAAGTTACTTTGAAGAAATGAATTATCTGCTGCTTATCTTTGTAAGGAAAAGGCGTAGGAAATCTGTGAAGTGGACCTATCAGAGTTGGCAAAATGCATTCTCTAAAAATAATTTGCTAAAGATTTAAGGCTCAAAGATGATTTGATTGATAACAGCAGACCACTGACATTACCTAGACAATGAAGTTACTGCCAACTTGCCTTGTTTATCTAAATGATCTATGCAAATATAAGGTTCTCTCTCTCTCTCTCTCTCTCTCACATACACACAAATATACACACACACGAACCACAGGTGATACAGTAATAGGGATAAATGGACTTTATTTTTCCTTGTATTATGTCTTAAGTAACTCATTTTAGGCCTTTCTTCTTTGATTGAGGTATCACAGCACAACAGGAAAGGAAGAGGCATTGCTGAGTTCATAATGCTATTTCAGTGTAGCAGCCTAAGTGTACATGAGGAAATGACGCCCCGGGCCTGTATTTGGAGCTCTGCAGTTACTGTGACGACAACATACACTAATGAAAAACAAAGAGGGTCTGCTCCCTAGGGTGAGCCAGGAAGAGTTGTGCCAGCTCAGATTTTTCCTAATTATTCTATAAGCCTTGAAATGTGACACTGGAGGTATTCAAGGCTCTTTGTGTTTCATTAACTGTTTAGTAAGTGACACATGCTTGAAGAGCAGCCTGGTATTTGGATCAGGGAGTGGCCTTACACATAAGCTTAACTTTCACATGCTCTCTTGATAGAATATCATCTTCTGGTTTGGATACCACCAAACCAACTGCTTTGGCCATAACCTGTTGTTTGTTCTAGTCCTCAAGGAAGCCAGCTGCACTGGTAGGGTTCACTCGGGGGCCCCTCGACTTTGGGTAATACATCCCTACCTTCCACATTCCGCTGATTCCATAGATAATAATAATATCTATTTGTAATAATATATGTTATCTATATAATATATATCTATATGTGTTTAATAATAAATTTACTATATAAAAGTGGTGATAATAATAGCTAGCATATAATCAAGATTACTATGTGCCAGGAATTGTGCCAAACACCTTACTTGGATGATTTAAAAAAGTTTTTTAAGAAATCTTTTAGTCACCTTTAGAAGGTACATGGATGACTTTATTTGTTTCTCAGAACAACCCCATGGGGTACTATTTTTAATCCCTATTTTACAGATTAGGAAAATAAAGTTTATAGATGTAAAGTAACTTGCCCAGAAGTAGATTTGAAATTCAGACTTAGGCAATTTGACCTTATTTATCCCGTATTTTCAATCACTTTTTTGTAATGCAGGCAGCTGTTCAAGGAAGACCCCCACCTAGATGACTGTGAGATGTTTTAATGAAAGCTGTAGAATGTAACACTGCAGGGGATCAGCTGTCCCTGCAGTATGAAAAGACACACTAAGAGCAAAGAATAAAGAGACTTAGGGTCAAAGAGTCAACAGGGTTTCTCTCCCAGGTCCCCAAAGAGGAACCAGAAGCTTCAGTAGTAGCCAGAGGAGTTGGGCAACTCAGGAAGAGGTAGGCCAGTTATTGATGGGGTATGTGGTCCTTGGTTTCTACACTGTTGAGTTGATTCCCGAGAAGATTCCATGGAGCATTTGATTTGATGATATATTATGGCTGTTGTAGCCACATTCTTTGATACCATTGGAATTTTGGTCTGCTTTTGTTCCTGTTGACAATTCAGAGCCCCGCCTTCTATTGTAACATTTGAGTGCTCTGCTTTGGTTACAATAATTCAGTTTGTGAAGTGAGTTCAAGAGGAGTTCTACGAAATCCTTATCCCAGCGGTTGGTAGCAATATTCCTTCAAGAAGCCTTTGGTGGTGGTGGTGGTGGTGGTGGTGGTGGAGGTGCGTGTATGTATGTTTGGGTATTTGTTAGAGGAGGCAGTGAGGAAGGAGACAGAAAGTCTTGTTCCACAGAACAGCTTCTTATTGGCTCCCAGTGACTTTATTCAGGTAGTGAATTGCCATTCCGGCAGCGTGCTGTTCCTTCAAAAAACAAAATAAAACAGCTTGTTATAGTTTAAGAAAAACCACCTAACACTTTTCAGCCAGTGGTTTGCTACTGTGGAGCAGTGGCATAAGATATTTTATTGGCTGTTTTATTTGATTTTTAAATCTTTATTGACCAAGAGTTGCCTGCATGATATCTAAATATCTATTTGGAAATAATTAGAATTTTTGAGTTTCTATTTGCATATCTGGCATTTAACTTTCAGATTGTCTGAAGTAAAAGGAGAATAGTTCTAATACACATTTGATGGAGCAGATAATGCTTTGCTTTTTCTTATGCCAGTGGCCATAAATACTCTATTTTTCAGTGTTTCAAATATCACAGGTAGTGGGATTGACTATCCTAGTGGGATTGACTATCCTAGGAAGGTGAATGTTTCATATGGAATCAATGCATATAACAGAATGGATCCCTACACTCTGAAAAATTAAATTCCAGTAAGTTGAAAACAGAATCTTGTCACAACTATGCTAGCACACCCGGACATCCCCTAACACACACAGACACACTCGTTGTTGGTCAATGCACAAGACTTATACTGGTGCTCACTTGATATACTCTTTGCTCTGAAGCACAGACATATTTAATCCAAACCAATGGGGAAAAAAAATAAAGACAGAGATGTATCTTCATCAAGGCCTTCTGTTTCATTAACGTGGTATCTCCTGATTTCCTTGCAATAAACTCAGAATTTCTCTTTTTTTCCTCTCCTGTCTTTTTGTAAAAATGTGTAACAGTGTCAAAGGAAGAAAAGCATTAGTGTTCTATCCTTTGAAGACAAAGGATTTGACTGGTTGGCTTCTAGAAGTATTTTTTTTTCTCATTCAATTATTCTAAATTTCTCTTGGCACAAAACTGAGTGATAATTTCCTTGTAAATGGAAGATATTAGCAATTCATCATACTCACTCAAGAGCTATCTAAGACTTCTGTAAGATTTCCTGGTTCTCTTGGCACCTCTGCACCTCGTCTGATTGCAAGCAGGAAGGAGGGTTCTGAGTCTCACACTGTCAATGGTTACATGGCTTGGTCCTGGGGTCACCTGTACTCTGCAGGAAACGAAAAAGAGTTGGTTTCCTCTTGAGTCTGAGCTTACTTGGAACCATCAGATCATCTAGTCCTGTGGTTCTCGACATGCCCTGTGCATCACAGTCACCCGGGTTACTTTAAAAATATAGGTGCCTGGGCTGTGTCCCCCCAGGTTCTGATTTAAGCTGTCCTGAGAGGATCAAGTATTGGTCTATTTTGGAAGCTTTTATGTGATTTTAATGTGCATCCAGGGTTGAGAACCAGTTTTCTAGTACCACTTCATCATTTTGAAGAAGACAGTACTAGAATGGGGGAAGAGAAATCACTCAGACGAAGCTACAAAGTCCCCTGCAGGTAGAATTGGGTCAGGTACTGAGCTCACCCAACCCTTGGTAGTGGGCACTTACCACACCTTGCAGTGGCTGTGCTTCTGTCTCAAGTGCACTGACACTCAGGATCACTGCCTGAATTTGCTTTTATGATCTTGACTAAGGATCCTTGAGTGCTTCCTGGGTCCATTTCTATGACCGCACTTCAGTCCTGTCTGTACAAGAGGTGGGACATGAAGTAGAGCAAGGACCAGAACTTAAGTCCTCTGAGTTCCAGTCTACTACTCTTTCTATTACATGATCATAATGAACAATACTTAATATGTAATGAGTATACTGTTTGTATATTAGGCACTCACAACTCCAATATATGAGGCAGCTACTCATATGGTCTATATTTTACAGATAAAGAGGCTGAGGGAATTGCCCATCTCCCCTCCTCACCCTCTGCCCCAGCAAGCAGGTGGCAAGTCTGGGATGAGTCCTGACAATTGGACTCCTCAGCCTGTGCTGGTAATCTCTTAATCACTTTGCTATTCTGGAGCCCACTCTGAGAATGTAAGGTGTTGAATGGCAGCTGTTTCCTTGTTTTGGCATCAGAGGTCTTGTGGCACCTGGCTTTGGTGCCCTTAGTTCCTACTAACTGGGTTTTCTGTTTGACTAGAGATTGGGTCTTTGCCTTCCCCTCTATTTTCCCAATGAGTGAGCAGATTATCAGCAACCTATTCTCTTTATGACGGTTTTAAGGTGCTCCATTTCCCTCAGTGACTTTGTTTCTTAAGTCCTGTCTTCCTTTTCCCTTGTGGGCCAATATAATACTTTGTGCCTTACTTTTGAGCACACGTTCTCTTTACCTTTATGTAGACATTCTAAACACAAACTCTACTGTCCTATTTAGACCATTGACTTTTTCCCTAGTGCTGTCAATTTGGCTGTGTTCCCCATTTTCCCTGGGATTCCCCTGTCTGGACTTTTATACCACTCCCTTACTTCTTTCATAATATCAGCAACAACAGGAAGGGATTAATCACGTTTCTTCTCCTATAGCAGCAGGTGCATTGGAAACAAGCTGGTATGTTCTGTGAAACTGACAGGTCAGGGGGTCAATGTACTCTAAAGAACTTTTAAAATCTTTATTTTTAGGTAGCACGTATGGAATTAATTTTCTGATTGATTTTGTTACTTTGTAATTCTATAGAACGGACTTTTTTCACACCTAGGAGAAAACCTGTATGCATTGTTTGGTTAGATGAACCTTACTGAGATGAAAATAACCATGACAATAACACAGCATAGAATTTTCTAAGCAATAGAAAGTAAACAAAAAGTAAAAGATTAATACAAATAATTATTTTGTAACGAATATTTACATATACACTCAAAAACATTAATGTGATAGATTCAGTTATGACGTGGCACTGGTTTTAGGATCACCTTGCACAAAACAAGTGCTCAGTAAGTGTTTGTTTAAATTGAATCCATTAAATGTCATGAAATTGAGAAACTAAACATCACTGGCCAGTTTTCATTGATTGCACTCAATGTAATTTTTTCCTTGATAAACATGGTGATAATAATTAGTGACCATGGGTGATTATTGCTGTTTCTCAATTTTCTCTAAACCTTCAGAGGTCACATATTGCTTTTCTAACAATATAAATTAAAAATCAACAAATGCTTTAAGTGTTCATTAGAGTATCACAGAATAACCAACGCATAACTGAATGGGAACTGGACTTAGTAGCTTTAATTAGCATAATATTATATATATGTATTTCCATTGACTGACTAGACCGCTTATTTTAAAATACAATGTTATAAGACATAACTATTGACAAAAGGCTACTTGCAATTTTTTTCCCCAAAACCACAACCAGGCTCTTATTGTAGTTCATTAGCTGGAAATGCTCCCATCCTTGGAAATCTATTTTGGAGTTAGGATTGCTCTACTCCTCTCCAAGTGGTAAAGCAACAGCTGCCATTTAATTAATGTTTCTGCTGACAGTTCCGGCTGAACACCATTAAATTTCCCTATCAGCATCAATACAGTCCATGCTACTCCAAAAGGAAATATTGATTATAGTTGCTTGATTTTACCTTATTTCACCATAGCTTTCTTTCTTGCATCACTTCCTCAAAATTCCAATGATGCCATTATTTACATCACCATTCACATCTTCCAGAGAATAAAGTCCCAGTGGAACACATGTGTTCCTGGTGATGTATTGCCATGGAATCTCACCAAAACGAGCACGTGAAACGCTGAGCTCAAACAGAGGAGAGGACAAGGGGGAAAACCAGATGAAAGTGACTTGCAGTTTCTCAGAAAGTGAAGAATTTTGTCTTTTTGAGAGAGAGATTGGAGAAAAAGCAGAGCGCTTGTTTTCTACATAGTATTAATAAAAGATTAAAAACCTCCAATTCAATTGATATCTGGATTGTATTATTATTTCAATTTCCGTTCCCTGACGCTTTCGTAAGAGTTGGATTTCAGTAGTGCTTTCGCTAGTATTGTGTGAGAATTAAAAAAGATTTGGGCTGTGTGAAAGCACATGATTATAGAATGAGGTCCACACAGTCTGCTTATCTTGAAGAATACGTCCTGGGGCTCGGTCAGGCAAGGCCCCAGCAATTTTTGCTGGAAGAGGGGCTGGACTGGTGCTTAACTGGGAGCATGACTGGGAGAACACAGGATCCAAATGGTGTGGCATTAGATGGCAAAGAATGGTCCAAGCTAGCAGCTGGCACCTGAGGGTCTACCATGCAGGTATGGGGTGGAGGATGGCAGGTGGAGGATGGCTGCATTTTGACACAGACAGGGAATCAGTCCCTGCTTGGGCAAGCTTGTCAGCAGGAACAGGAAGGAGAGCAGGGAGGTGGAATTCAGGGATAAAATAGCTGTGGAGGAAGAGCCTTCCTAGAGACAAGAGTGAGATGTCAGTGAGATGCCAGCATTGTAATACAATGTCAAAACAACTAAGGCATGCTAAATCCCAGTACTGGACCAGAGCTCTGTGTCTCTCCTGCTTCACATTCAGTGTGCATAATTCACTCATTCACTAAATATTCATTATGTGTCAGGCACTGAGCTAGGGATTGAGATACAATGGTGCATATTATATTATCTCTACTTTCTAACAGGAGTTACAAGGCTGAAAACAAGATAGGGCCTGACAAACAAGATCTAAGGGAATGCAACAGAAATAAATGTGATTGAAAGGATGATTTGTTGCAACAAGTCCATATAGCTCTACAAATGGTGGGGAACTAGTAAGTTGCATTCTTTCGCTTACATGATAATTTTAATGTTTTTAAAAATCAGGTGATGGGTCGGGTGTGGTGGCTCACATCTGAAATCCTAGCACTCTGGGAGGGCGAGGCAGGAAGATTGCTTGCGCTCAGGAGTTTGAGACCAGCCTGAGCAAGAGCAAGACCATGTCTCTACTATAAATAGAAAGAAATTAGCCTAACAACTAAAAATAGAAAAAATTAGCGGGGTGTGGTGGCACATGCCTATAGTCTCAGCTACTTGGGAGGCTGAGGCAGGAGGATAGCTTGAGCCCTGAGTTTTAGGTTGCTGTGAGCTAGGCTGATGCCATGGCAGTCTAGCCTGGGCAACAGAGTGAGACTCTGTCTCAAAGAAGAATTAAAATAAAATACAAAATAAATAAAATAATTAAATAAAATAAATAAAAATAATGTGATGAAGAGGATCCACCATATACATAAATGTTCACTATACTTAAATCTTTAGTGGCCATAAATGAGCCAGCCAAATATGCATCCTGTGGGCTAGAATATTCCTGACCATCCACATTGCTGATCATTCTTTCCAAACAGTGACTACTCTCAGTATGTCTACAAACAGGTGATGAATTCTTCCTATGAAAGTATTTGCTTTAGGACTTTTATAATTTTATGCACTTTGAAAAAATACTTACATATATTCAACATTCCACTTCAACTGCCTAACTGCTGCTTAGGCAATAAACCTGTGTGATAGCCAGGAAGTTTTTGAAGCGCAAGTTGAGAGTATTGCCTTACCACACATTCAAATGAATTTTGAGCCAGTGCAGTGGTGCATGCCTGAAGCTACTCAGGAGACTGAGGCGGGAGGATCACTTGAGCCCAAGAGTTTTAGACCAGCCTAGACAACATAGTGAGATACCATCTCTGAAAAAAGAAAAGAATTTTGAAATCACACAAATTCAAGTAGTTTGGTAGTGGTATCAGAATCAGTTCACATCAGATGGGGAGATCAAGGGAAAATAGTAGAAAGTCCAGAAAAATATGCACCTATATATAGGAATTTAGTGTTAGAAAAAAAGAGACATTTCAAAACTGTAGTGAAAATATGAATTACTCAATTAACAGGGTTGAAAAAACTGGAAGAAAATGAAATTAAATCTCTATGTTATACCTTATACCAAAATATGTACAAAATGGCCCAGAAATTTAAGTCTAAAAAAATGAAAATGAAATACTATAATAAAAATAAATAAATAAATAAAAAATTTTAAAAAGTATATAGGTGAAGTGGGGAAGACCTTCCTAAGCAAGACAAAAAATAAATAAATAAATAAAATAGTAAAACAAAAGACTAAAATATTTGACTCCATAAAAACTGAATGAAACTTTTATACTGAAAAAAATCTCCAGTAACCCTCATGAACAAAGTTAAAATTCAAACTACAATTTGTGACAAAAATAATCAAGGACAAATATTCTTAATATAAAGAACTCTTTTACATGAATAAAGAAAAAGAGACACAACAGGAAAATGGACAAATGACATAAATAATTTGCAAAAATGTTTAATCTTACTGATAATGAAAAGTTCAAATTAAAAGAAGATAGTATTATTTTGCCCAACATATTGGCAAATACAAAACAATTCAGCACCCAGTATGGTGATGGTATGAGGAAACGGTCACTATATATTGCTGGTGGGAAAATCAACCGGGACAAGCTTCCTGAAAAACAATTCAACAGTATGTGGCAACAATCCTTACAATCAGAAGAAAAATAACGGTACTTCCATTTTGAAAAATAGAAGAGCCTAAACACATGCAATGCTTTTGAGAGTGCATTGTTTTCTCTTCCTCCTATTCTCAAATCTTGCCTATTGACTTCTAAAAATTTGGCAGACCTAGAGACTCTTATTTTTTTCTTTTAAAAAGAAAAGCCAACATACTTCTTCCTTAGTTGCTTAATAGGATTTCCTAGGAGGGACCTCGCTGGATTAGAGTTGTTGAAACAAGGCTGCACAGTCCATTCTGCCTAATCACTGAAGTGTCGAGTACATCTTGATGGCAATTTATTTCCTGAGTAATGTTATTATCAAAACATACACCGATAGCCAAAATGGATACATTTATGACTAAATACTGAGGGTGAGGGACTATGGAGCAAGCACATAAAATGCGGCACTGGACCAAGGAACTTCTTGCCTTTGATCACTACTTAGCAGAAAACTAGTCAGACTGATCCAGGAAAGGGGTACTAAAGCACAAGTTCTGGTCAATCTTTTAAGTTCGAAGGATTTTGAAAAAATCTGAAAAAAATCGTTTTACCATAACATTTGTGGACACTAGTAGATGCTCAGAGGTGTTCGACTCAAACCTCTTTTTATGAGAGATGAAGCTGAGACTCAGAAAGTTTAATTTTCTCAAGATCATATGGTTTATTAATTCAGATATATGAATTCACAGACAAGCCACAGCATCATGTTGTGTGTCTTCCTAGAATCCAGAACACCACCTGTTTTGCGTTATTTCCCAAGGTACCTGTTGTATAAGAGGTCATGCTTTCTCTGTCTCATCATGCCTCTGGCACTACCAGACGATGGACTTTTGGGCAGATGTCTACCCATCAACCCTGTCTGTCAGTGTGGGAGAAGGAGAGAGGCTAGTGCTTACCTCGGTCCTGGTGACAGTGTAGCATGTGGGGTGAATGTGTCCTGTGAGGGGTCCTATTAGGGTGGCACATGATTCTCAGCTGCTTCTTGCTGCACTGAGAGCAGGGACATTTTGTGAATGGGTAGGAAATAGTGATGTGAATAAAATCTCACTCAAGACCTTGTGTGCTAACATTCTTCTGCTTTTTTGGGGGGAAACCCTGTTTGGGAAGAAGCCACTGTTAGAAGGTTACCCAGAATGAAGCTAAGCATTAAACATTTTAAGCCAAACTGGCCATCTAGATCATCTTTTGCTGTTTGGTCCTGCAAAGAATGTGCTGAGATGAGTAGTGTTGCCTTGTCATGTTAATTATCCTTCCAAGTGTTTTTTTCGTACTGGGCACAAGTTAATGAGGTCTCTTTCCTTCTCTCATACCCAGAGGTAGAGAGGAGCAATATATATATATCATATATAATTCTGTTAATTACAGTGTAAGTTTGAATAATGGCAACAACTGTGCTTTATTTCCAACTTCTATTTAGTGATTGCCAGAGCAAGTAATTTAGCTAACAGTGCATTTATTCAATGAATTCATCACATTGCCATTTGTAGCCCCCATTTCTTTAAACAGCCTAGCCAATAACATTCTCACGTCCTTGTTTCATATTATCTTTCAAAGTCTTCCTCACACAATCACACTGTGACTTGTGGGAATTGTTTCCCACCTTCCCTTTCCCTCTGGGTTCAAGCCTTGATAAGTGTAAATTTTATTCCCTCCCCTGCCATGGGGAGCTTCTTCGTCAGGTTTTTTAATCAACTTTCCATGCTTTCCTGGGCTTATTCCTTATTACCTCCTATTTCTTTTCAGAATTTCTTTCTTTTAAAAAATTTGAAAATAAATCATTAATATTATTTTTATTGACAAATTATAATTGTATACATTTATGGGGTACAATTTGATGTTTTGATATATGTATACAATGTGGCAAGATTAAATCAAGCCAGCTGACACATTCATCATCTCGATTACCTAACATTTGAAAAGGTGAGACATTTGAAATTTATTCTCTTAGTTATTTTGTAATATATTATTTTGTAATATTTAGTTATTTTGTAATATAATAATAATTATTATTGGCTGTAGACACCATGCTATGAAACAGATCTCAAAACATATTCCTCCTGTCTATCTGAAATTTTGTACCCTTTGATCAACAACTCCCCATTCCCTTCCCCCACCCCCAGCCTCTGGTAACCATCATTTTACTTTCTGCTTCTATGAGTTCAACTTTATTAGATTCCACATGTATGTAACATGCAAGAACCCTCTTTCTGTTATTTCTTCTGCTCCAGCCAGTCTTAGATCCTCTTTCAACATTAATGAAATACTACACCAGTTTTCATATATGAAAACTACACCAATCAAGGGACTTTTATTATTGTTGTAGAGAAAGCTGTTATTTGCAAAGGATAATTTCTTATCAATGATTAACCTTCAACCTCCAGATTTATTATTAATTTCCATTTAAAACTGTTACTCCCAATCATTTTCTGAGAAATATCCATCTTGGAGGAGGGAACCAAGTTTGAAGAACAAGTTACCATTCAATGAGGGCTCAAAACGGACACTTGGGAATAGGAAGATGGCCTGACTTGCCTCTCTTCTTAGGTTTTAATATTTGGTTTTCTTTTCTGGAATTTGGTGCTTTAAAGGGGAATAGTATCTATTGTACTAAGATATTGGGAGAACATGGCCTGAGTACAATGATGGTAAAAGGGTATTTAATAGACTAAGGAAAGGTCAGAATCTTGGTTACTAAAGTCCTCAGCTAAATTCCAGAAATTTTTTCAGAAGTGCATTGGACCAACAGCTTAACTTTAAAAGGAGAGTCATAAATGGGTATTTAAAATATGTATGTAGAATGGGTTGGGCAGCATTTTCTAATGTATTCTTGAAAAGATTCTGCGTAATGTTGATGTGTAATTACTTTCTCTTACTCAACTTATTTCTTCACTAATAGAGGCTGATTTATTTGCTTAGTTTGGATCACACCAAACAGAAGGTTACATGTAACCTCCTACGTTGTGTGTGATCTGGCCCTAAGTACAGAAACAATTATCTAAAAATTTTCCCAGTGTCTGTTACTTAAAGCCCAATTAAACTGAATGACAAATTAGGAATCAGGACACCAAAAGACCCAATCTATAAACTATCATGTAAATATGGCAATCATTAATGTAGACCTAATCCATAAACTGTCATGTAAATATAACAGTCATTAATGTTAATTTTAATATAACTGTGATTGCTATTGGCTTTAGAAAGAAAAAAAATGACAATAATAATAATCACAGTTACTTTTATTGAGCGCTTCTGACATACCAGGGAACACGCTAAATGCTTTATGTGCATAGGATAATGATTATTATTCCCATTTTATAGATATAATCATGCTATTTTTTGAATTCTTTCTTAAGACATGATCTGACCTATTGTCATAAAAAAATTGGGCTTATCCAAAGCTCAGATATCTAGAGTTTAGAAAACACACTAAGCTCATGAAATAATTTTATTCCCTCATAGATTTTTCTAATACTTGATAGATTTGATTTGTATATAAAATTCACCATGAAAAAAATATTTACCCACAAAGATGCTATTGAAGAGTCAAGAATGTAAGCCATATTCAGAGCCATTTTAACTTTTTAAACCTCAGAAAAGATCTTTTATTATTTTAATAATAGCATCATCATAATATATAATGACATGTTATATTATTAAGATGTGCTGGGCTGTCCTTCATAGACAATGGAGGGAAGATGGACAATGCCCAGCCACCATAAATATAACAAGGAGGCAGGGCGCGGTGGCTCATGCCTGCAATCTTAGCACTCTGAGAGGCCGAGGTGGGAGGATTGCTCGAGGTCAGGAGTTCGAAACCAGCCTGAGCAAGAGTGGGACCCCGTCTCTACTATAAATAGAAAGAAATTAATTGGCCAACTAAAAATATATAGAAAAAATTAGCCGGCATGGTGGCACATGCCTGTAGTCCCAGCTACTCCGGAGGCTAAGACAGTAGGATTGCTTGAGCCCAGGAGTTTGAGGTTGCTGTGAGCTAGGCTGACGCCAGGGCACTCACTCTAGCCTGGGCAACAAAACGAGACTCTGTTTCAAAAAAAAAAAAAAAAAAAAATACTACAAGGATTGTGGGCTGATTTCAGGAGAGGAACTGAGTTAGCTCTGAGCCATCCATTGTTTCATCTCAGATTCCTCATCTGACTAGTTCAGGTTACAAATTATATTTTTCCTTGTTGAAAGCTGTCTGCTCTTAGTGAGAGCAAATCTTCAATCTTCATTGGCTTCTATAGAGCTACTTGAACTGACCAGCCCAGACTGTATGTGATTTGCAATTCAAATTAACATTGATTTATACTTGAGATGCATTTTTTATGGAGAAATCTTAATTATACTCACTTTAAAATAGAGATCCATTATACTTTTGTCTGATATTATCTTCTTTAAGTAACTAATGAATGCAATAGTCTCATTGAAAGAGGAATGACTCCCTCTGGGGAACCCAATGAACAGCTCACCTACTGCCACCGTGTCAACTGCAGACCTCCTGAGCAAACACTGCTGGAAAAAAAAAAGAACTAGCATCTCAGTGGGATGCATAAGTTACAGAGGAGAGGTCCTACTTTCTTTCCCTCTGTTTGCGTACACTCACTATTCCTGAATTCATGAGATTGTTGGGTTTGACATGTGGCTAGTTACCTCTTCCTTCACTTCTTGTCCTGGGGTAGTGGGAGTTGGAGGTGGCAATAAATAGAGAATGGGTGGTGTTTACTAAAAACAATTAATGACTCACGGCTATAAGATTACAGCATTTTTGTTATAGTGAAAAATTGGAAACAAACGTGTTTTAATAATAGGATACTGTTAAGAAAATGTAGAATTTGAGTTGCTCTTAGTACATCCACTAAGGACAATCTCTGCAGACAAAATTTGAGAGAGTAAATGACTATTCAATAAAATAATATGTTAAGTAAAAATAAATGCATTACAGAAAGTATCTGTAAGATTCTATTGGAAAAATTAGAAGACTATATTTCAAACACTAACAGTTGTTATCTCTGTTTGGAAAGATAAACGCGTGAGTTTGTTGCTACAGTAAGCATAAATAATATTTAATAAGGAAAAAAGTTGAAGTTATTGTAAAATAATTTAATGGATTAGTTCACATGGCCAAATATATAAGGAATACTTCATTTAAACTCATAATTTAATAAGATATCCTCTGGAGGTCACAGTGCCAAAATTGATGATGTATTAATATTATATATGTATATATGTATTTATTTATACCCTACCTTCTTCTATACAATATATTTTTTTTGAGACAGAGTCTTGCTCTGTTGCCCAGACTACAGTGTCATGGCTTTAGCCTAGCTCACAGCAACCTCAAACTCCTGGGCTCAAGCAATCCTGCTGCCTCAGCCTCCAGAGTAGCTGGGACAACAAGCATGTGCCACCATGCCTGGCTAATTTTTTCTATATATATTTTTAGTTGTCTGGCTAATTTCTTTCTATTTTTTTTTAATAGAGATGGGCTCTTGCTCTTGCTCAGGCTGGTTTCAAACTCCTGAGCTCAAACGATCTGCCTGCCTCCGCCTCCCAGAGTGCTAGGATTATAGATGTGAGTCACTATGCCCAGTCCTATAAAAGATTTTAAAAGATACTCATATAGATTTCATAGGGATTGTTATATATTGCCTCAAAGAAAACCATGTCTCTATGTTTTTAGATAAAAAATTTCTTGATTAACATATGCATAGACATTTTGCATTCCCAAGAATACGTTTATTTTTTTTAAAATTAAACAATCATGAATTTATAGAAACGTTGGAACTACAATACAAAAACATTTCTTCCTTCCCCTCCACCCCGAACCACTGGAGGGTAATTTTCAACTTTTGCCTCATTATTTCTCTGGTGAATATTACCTACAAACAAAGGTATTCTTTTATATAACTACAACACAAACATCAAAATTAGGAAATTAACATTATTACATCTATATACATTATTACCATCTAATAATTACATTATTAATAATATACATTATTACTATCTAATCCTCAGAACCCATTCAAGTTTCTCAATTGTCCCAGCGATATCTTCTATAGCAAAATAATTTATTTCAAAATCACACATTGCATTTAGTTTTGTCTCTTTTGTTTATTTCAATCTGTAACATAACCTTAGTCCTTTTTTGACATTTTCGAAGATTACAGGCTATTTATTTTTGTAGAATGTCCCTCATTTTGGGTCTGTCTGATGTTTCCTCATGATTAGATTTAGATTATGCATCTTTGGCAAAGCAGTTGTTTTTAATACCAAAAACTGTCTGTTTTGATACCAGAAGTATAACTCTATTGACACAAGAAGGCCATAATCTTAATTGGCTTTTCATATGACTCCATTATTTATAACTTTAACATCATTTTTTATTTTAACTGGCCTGTTTTGCTGCAGGAATTGTAGCAGAAAGTCTTGTCTTTGACTGCCCGGATGATCTAGCTCAAGATTTCTCAACCTTAACACAATTGACATTTGGGGGTGGATAATTCTTTGTTGTTGGGGGGGGGCCTGTCCTCTACACTGTAGGATGTTTATCAGCATCCTTGGCCTCTACTCAGTAGATACTAGTAGCACTCCTTGACCCCAACCTGTGACAACCAGAATGTCTCCAGACATTATCAAATGTCCCCTGAGGGGTAAAATTGCCCCTGTTTGAGAACTGCTGGTGTGTAGCTCATTTCTTTTGCTAATCTGAGCCCTACTGGTATTTAACTCTTCATGAAACAGAAATAGAATCATTTAGGTACTATCTTTTCTTCCACTTGAAGAAAAGATAGTGCCTATGATACACTATGATCTTTTATATGATCTTTTACATATGATCTTTTATTTTTTACAAATGATCTTTTATTTTTTATTTTATTTATTTATTTATTTAGAGACAGAGTCTCACTCTGTTGCCTGGAGTAGATAATCTTCTTTTAAATATAACCAGATGGAAGACTATCTTCTTCCAACACATTCTAACAATGGTACCTCCTCTAAATACTAAATATACCCAGTTAATGCAGTATCCGTTTTACTAGCAAGCACTAGTCTTGGTGAGCACCTTTAAACAACAACAAAAAACTTTGGTGTTTTGGTGTTTATCTTTCAACGTTTATTCAAAAACAAAACCAAAATCTAAACCAGGTACCTCCCATTTTCCTCAATAACAATACAACTTTCTGATTCCATTGTTCTTTCTGTTCCTTAAGGACACATTGTTTGGTTTATATATTTTGGCAAGTAATTATTTTCCACTTAGCAGTTTATTTCACACCTTTTTGTATGTTTGCTCATTTTCACCTTATTTGTTTTGTATTCCTATTTATTTGGAAGCTCTTGAAGGGCAGAAAATCATACCTCTTTTGTGTTCTCCATAACCCTGAAATATGGCTAAACTAAGTACAGTGGATACTCAATACTGGATTCAATTCACCTGCCTATATTGGAAGTGTTTGAGAACTGAGTATTTAAAAAAAATGACAGATTCCCATCAAGCGTAACTTCAGAAAGTGCAAAAAAATGATTCACTAAAATATGTAAACTTGTCTATTAATTTATATTAGTCATTTGCATTAATATTCTCATAAAGCAAATGGAAGCGAAATCAGCAGAAATATGCCTCAGGCAGGCTCGGAGCTTGGGTCTGTTGGCCAGTGTTTTTCAGGGAAAACTGAACTTCCATTCACTCCGCCTTATGGTAAACTCAGAAAAACATGCCTGTGTGTCACCAATCACACCTGTACACAGTTAGTACTAATTGAAAACTTCGCAACAACATAGAGATTGTAAGCAACAGCACATTGCCAAATTTAGCCTGTAGTTTTACTTTCTTTCTTTACAACTCTTCCGATATTTTTCTACCTTTCTAATTAAAGTGTATAATTCTGCTACTTGGGAGGCTGAAGTGGGAAGATCACTTGAGCCCAGGAGTTCAAGGCCAGCCCGTGCAAAATAGTGAGATATCATATGTAAAAAGAAAAGTATATGCTCACTCCTAAAGGGAGGGAGAGAGAGAAGGCAAGAGAGTATGAAACACCTTTAAAACTAGCAAATGGGAGCGTCTCAAATGACTCTCACAGTGCTGGGTGCCTTTGTGGGGACCAAAGACCAGGAAGGTTGGTGTAGTCTCTGGGAGAGCTCCTGGGTCCCCTTCTTTGCACTGCAGTCTTCACGCTCAATTCCTGGATTCTTAACTTTTATAAAGGAGGTTAAAGGACTGTGAATCCTTTGCTTGTACTTACCGGAATCTTTCTACTATTATGGCCTCCACCATTTGGAGGCTTTTGTAGTGATTAAAATTTTTCTGAGAAACTTGCATTAAGTCAGGGGAAAGCACCTAAGATTCTCTTTCTATCTATATCATATTTGACTTTTGTCTATTATACGCGTGGAAATGGCTTTCAAGAGAGGCTCCATTACTTCTATTTGGATGGAATGGAATGAACTTAGTGCTTCCACTTGAATTTTAAAAATCAATTTTCTGTTTAATACTTTTCCACTACCAATAAAGAAGTTTGTTTTTCTTAAAATTCCATTGAATATTTAATAATTTTCATTTGGATTTTGCCTTCATTATTCATTTATTTGACGTATATTTTTAAGGACTTACAATGTTATCATATCGTAAATAGGCACTTTAAGGGTATGAAAGCAAATGATCCTTCCTCAGGGATTGTCCATAAAGTAAAGTTAAAAAAACAACACATGATCTTCTCAAGTTTAGTCAGTTTGAAAGTATTCAGACCTGATTTCATATCCAGACTCTATGACTGAAAAAGCCTATGCTCTACCATGCCCACAGTTTTCCCTCTAGGGTATAGACCTTAATTAGAAAGGTAGAAAAATATTGAAATAGGTGATGAGAAAAGAAAAGTGAAAATATAGCTAAGAGACTTTGAGATTTCGAAATGTGCTGTTTCTTTGAATCTCTATGGAGCTTAACATGGGGTTTCTGGAAGAAGTAAAATTTATGACGTACTTTATATTATGTCTCTGTGACCAATATATGTGTTGTGGAGATAATTTGATGCTTTTAGTTCTTTAAATATTTCTTCTTAAATAAATCCATTCAGTCCATTAACCATAGTTAATGTTTTCCCACTGGTTTGTACATGTCATAGCTAAAGACCAATGTAGACTAATGGGGAAGGAGAAAGAAAAATTAGTACATTCATGAATTATTCTCTGTTCTCACTTTAGACAAGTTAATTTTCCTTAAATTATCAGGTTCTGTCTTAATCATAGGCCATTTGTGGTTATCAAGAAATAAATGTTTGTATTTTTGGCCTTCACAGTCTTGCATTTTACACTGAAAGCTAAATTCCACTAGTCCTTTAACACCTTATCACACAACATTCAATGTGGGAATCAAAATGTTAAAAAATGGATAATTCTTAGTTTACAAAATTGTTCTCCCAGTGAATATTGAAGTATGACTCGAGGAAGACTATTCTGTTAATTAACATTCAAATGTTATAATTGTATTAAGAGAGCAACTTGTTTCCAGAGTAATCATATTAGAAATTAAGGAACATTTATGTCACAGCAGCTTGAGTGAGTAAATTAAACTTCATCCACAAAAAATTAAGCTCCAACCAAGATTACCTTTCATTTTGTAAAGCCAGAGGGTAAAGGATTATACCTACAGTATGCTGCATGTTTGGATTCCCTGGTACTACAAATGAAGAGAAAAAATAGCTTAGATTTTATAAGACTATTGTTTCATTGATTTCTCCAGTTTATATTTCTTTATTTTTTGGCACCCAGTTTCTTCTTATGGCCTCCACCATTTGGAGGCTTTTGTAGTGATTAAAGTTTTTCTGAGAAACTTGCATTAAGTCAGGGGAAAGCACCTAAGATTCTGTTTCTATCTATATCATATTTGACTTTTGTCTATTATACGCGTGGAAATGGCTTTCAAGAGAGGCTCTTCAAGAGAGTTTAAAGCAATTTTGCTTACAGTACTTTGTAACTTCATTACTTTTCTTATCTTCCACATTTATGACATATAAAAGTAATTTATACATTAAAAACATTTTAAATTACCTTAGTAATAGATTTTCCTTATAAAAATTATAGCTTTATAAGGCAAGCTAAAGTACCCTTTGATTACTCCCCTCTCCAATACCCCCATATTAATCCTCTCTCTAGAAATAGTCACTATTAACAATGTAATGTATATGCTTCCACACTTCTCCTGGGAATTGCCCATGGAGAAGATATCTTTCTGGGTATTTCAACATAAATGATACATACATTATTTCGCCTAACAATATGGCTTATACAGTTATTCAAGTCAACACAAATAGGTCTATTCATTTTAGAAATTACAGCATGATTTTCCTTAAAAAGTATGCAGAATTATTCATTTAACCATTCCTGGTTCTATGAATATTTAGGTTGTTTTGAATTTTTCACTGTTACAAATAACATTGCAATGAAGATCCTTGTACTTGCTTCCTTAGGGACATGATTAGGTGACTCTGGGGTAGATGTAACAGAATTTCAGGATGATGGAGTATACAAAACGATCTCTGAAGGGGCTATACTTGTACATGTATTCCCTCCAGCTGTGTATGAATATACTCATTGAATTTGAATTTCCTCCACTAAAGTGAGATTGAGTACCAGTTTAGACAAATCTTGACCATTTTTATTATTTCCTCTGTGAATTACCACTTTATATCATTGACCTATTTTTCAATTATTGGTTTTCTTTCTTTAAATGATTTGTTGATTCTAATCCTTTGTTGTTATTTATGTTGAAATATATTTTCCTGTTACTTGTCTTTTCACTTTTATATTGCTTTGGTCATTCAGGTGTGTTAAATATTGATATAGTTAAATTCATCTTTTTTATGGAATTTGCTTTTTGTATATTGTTTCAGACAGTCTTCCTGACTCCTAGGTAATACATATTTGCCTACATTTTCTTCATAATTTCTTTATCATTCAAAAAATTTAAGTCTTGATTATACTTTTGTGACTGGTATAATATAAAGTCTAACTTTATTTTTTACAAATAGTTAGTTCTTCTCATTGATTTGAACTATCATACCATTTTTTTCTCATTGATTTCAAATTTATGTTTCATAAATATGAGTTGTTCATATACATGCACAGATATAAACATACATATTTATACTCTTAATAAACATATTAGGTTGGTTCTATGATTATTTCCCATTTTACACACAAGGAAAGTTAGGCAGGGAAATATCAACTAACTTACCAACAACACATAGTCAAGAAGTGGTAGAGGGAGAAATCAAACCCAGGAGTTGGGTAGAGTCTGTGATCATAGCGACTACACTCTCTATAAAATTCCTGTTTGTGTGTGGGTCTGTTTCTGGACTCTATTGTGTTTCTTCAAACTACTTGTGTATTGCTGCATTAATATCTCATGGCTTTAATTACCACAAACATATAATTTCTGTTTGATATCTTTTAGGACAAGTTCTCTTTCTCTTTGTCTTTCTTTTTTGAAAAATGACTTTAGTTACCATTGTTCATTCAGTTGTCTGTGTACATTTTAGAATTTCATGAAAAATTCTATTTGTATTTTGAATATGATTGTATTGAAATTATGTTTGTAATTTGAGATAGAACCTACATCTTAAAAATATTGAGGTTTTCATTTTTTCCCTTATGTCATCTTATGATTTTTCAGTTAAGTTTTGTAATTTTTTTTTCCACAGAGGCTTTATTTATTTCTATTAATTTTATTCCTAGGGACTTTATTATTTTTGTTGTTATTGGGGATGTGATTTTTTTTCCTTCAATTATATTTTAAAAACAATCGATGGGGAGGCGTGATGGCTAACACCTGTAATCCTAGCACTCTGGGAGGCCGATGTGGGCGGATTGCTCAAGGTCAGGAGTTCGAAACCAGCCTGAGCAAGAGCGAGACCCCATCTCTACTGAAAATAGAAAGAAATTAGCTGGACAACTAAAAATATATAGAAAAAATTAGCCGGGCATGGTGGCGCATACCTGTAGTCCTAGCTACTCGGGAGGCTGAGGCAGGAGGATTGCTTGAGCCCAGGAATTTGAGGTTGCTGTGAGCTAGGCTGATGCCAGGGCACTCTAGCCCAAGCAACAGAGTGAGATTGTCTCAAAAAAAAATCGATGGCAATATATAGAAAAGTTGTTGATTTTTTATATCTTGCCATCTTACTGAATTCTATTCTTATTTATTGTAATTTTTCATTTGATTATCTTGAATTTTCTATCATTTCCTCAGTAAATAATAGCAGTTTGTTTTTTAGTTTTCAATGTTTATACCTCTTAATATTGTTTTACTTATTTAATTCCATTGGCTAAGATGTCTAGTTGACAATGTTAAATAGTAGGAGTGCTAGTGGGCATTCTGGTTATGTTCCTGACCTTAAAGATAATATTTCTAATAAGTATCATGCTTGCTGTATTTTGGGATAGATACCCTTTATCAAATTAAGGAAACTGCTTTTTGTTATTTGTTTTCATATACACACACACTTACATTATATGTACATATATAATCACATTTGGGTCTTTAGGGCAATTGCAATCTCTTGCAATTATTTCTCTCCTAAATCATATGACTAAGCGAATTACAATGGTTGTTTACTATTAAAAATCTATCTTTTGCATTCCAGGGATAAACCTTACCTGATCATAATGCATTATTCTTTTAATGATTGCATTTAGCAATTTGCATCCATGTTTGTAGGTGAAAGAGGATTTGGTTTTCTTTCCTTATGTAGTCTTGTTTGAAATTTTTAGAAAGCTTATGACACATTCTTAAGAGGCTAAGTAGCTTCTCATCTTTTTCCATGCTTGTTTGTTTAAAGTGTAAATTTCCGTTTCTTTAAAGAGTTGGTAAAAGTTGCCTATAAAATTTTGTGGACCTGATAAATTTTTTGGTGGTGGGGGGTTATATATCTAAATACTATTTCAAGTTTTCTGTGCCTTTGTTGGATTGATTAATTTTCTTCTACTTTTTTTTCTGATAGCGTAAAAATCATAAATTGTGTTTGTGTTTTTCTATTAAATCCTATTTAATTTTTAGCACATATAACTAAATATATTTTCTATTAAAATCCAGAATTAGTCAGTGCCTCTATGCTCATTAAACAAAATCAAAATATTTGTATGCTTCAATCTTACTTGAAGTATTCCCTCCCATTCCAATTCCCCCTATATGGACATAATTTGGAATTCTAGTTCTATATTGTTATTTAAAAAATCACTATTGTTTAAAAAATCAACACTTATCTAGGGTTAATAATGTAATTTAATGGATTTTTTGGTTCAGTATTGCTTCTCAGAACTTCCTTATTACTATATTTATTTTTATTTTGGCTGGCACAATTATATCCAAGAATTGTTGTTGATGGTAAACTTACTAATTCCTTCATGTTTCATCTTCATACTTGAATGATAGTTTGGTTGGGTATCAAATTACAGGCCTAACATTTTTTTCTTATTCCTTTTATTTCATTGATGTGTTATCAAAGAGATTATGTTTCTCTTTCCCAAGATTTTAGCATTTCTATCCTTTATTCTTGGTTTTCTAAAATGTTAATATTATATCTAGGTGTGGATTTTTATTTAAATTTATCTTACTCCGAACTTGGTTGGTCCTTAAACACTGAATAAACTAATGTATATATTACCTTCCTTTTAGTCCCACCAATATCTCTTTTAGTAATTCCAATTAGGTGGATGATCGAACACTTGGCATTATTTTTTACATGATTCTTAATTTTTATTTTATACTTTACATCCCTTCATCAGTTTTTATCTCACTCTAGAAGAAATTTTTGGCTTATGTTACAGTCAAGCAATTTGCTCTTTGTATTCATTCTGTTATTTGACCTACTTATTATTTAAAAGATAAAAATTTTAATAGCTTTACTTTCTAATTGATTATTTTCTATGGATTTAATATTCTGTCAAATATTTCTGTGGATGTGAGTTATAATTATTCTAAAGTCCTATTCTGACTTCTACATTAATCTTTGTTCTTGGGTATAAGTTCTTCATGTTTTAAAAACAAAGAACTCTGTTATATCTCTTTTTAATAGTATTGGCTTTCCTCCAATGTTTAGTGATTCCTGAATGTTCATCTTTGTAGCTGAGACTCCTTATTAGGCTCTCTGTTCTATGTGCCCCTGCAGGCTGCTTAGAGAGAGGGGCAGGATTTGCTGCTGCAACTTGTATTTTAGTCTGTTTCAAGAATGTATGGGAGGGGCACACCAAAAGCCCTGAGTTAAGCATTATATGGGATAGCCATGTAATAGAAACCCTTGTAAACCCTTAATTAATATTTTGAAATAAAAAAATACACTTAACCCATTCTTCAGATTTGCAAAAAAAAAGAGAAAAAAAAAGTGTATGGGAGGGATGAGAATGCCACTGGGCAAGGTATCTAAGAGGGCTGAGGTTCTGGTGAGAGAGGGGTTGTCTCATTCCTATTGGTGGTTCCAGCCATCCAGGGCATCCAGGCCATCCAGGATGCCACTTTGTTTCTCTAACTCAAGCGTCCACACTCATATCTCCCAGCTGGAGAAAACTCCTGTTGCTGCTCTTTGATTCACAATGTAGCCTAGGTTGGTGGAGGGAAAGTTCATGATTCAACCTTGCTGTTCCTGCTGCTGTCCTCTAATAATCACACTGTCTGTCATCTCCAGCCCTTTGTCTTTTGTATCCATTCCCAACACTTTCGGCAACACTTTTCTTTTCTCGAGCTGTGGTTTTAAAGCATCCTTATAATACCATCTACTTTCTGCCTTCTAGCGTCTTCTCAAAGTTTATGGTCCTCCAAAGCTTGATAATGTTCTCCAATTATATGAATTTCAAAAAAACAGTCCTTTCTAAAAATTCAGTGGTTTTCAGTGGAAAGAGGAGACTACACTCTATTTCCATTCTGCCACCTTGAAATGGAAACCAGAGTATAACCTTCAAAACCCTGGGAGGATGTTTTGAAAATGAGTTTAATAGACCAGTTTGAAGACTGCCATTGATGATTGCGTAGATTGTTCACTGCAGGAAGGCATCCCGCTGAGGAGGTAGGTGAGCACTGAGATAGAGCTCACCATTTCTCACCATGGTGTGTGTTCTTACAGAGAAAAGCAACCACCGGACAGGAGGGGTCCTTTTTTCTAATTTACACAAGATGTCCTGTGGGTCAGCAGTGGCTGTGGTCATCTGAGCTTTGAATTACTTTATGTATAATGATGTTTCCATAGGCATGTGCCTATATCAAAAGTCATCAAATTATTCACTTGAACTATGCACAGTTTATTGTACATCAACTATACCTCAATAAAGCTGGAAAATAAGTGAAAAAGTCAAATAAATTATATTATGCAAATATTCGAATATGTAAAGTATGCTGTTGGATTTAGAAGGTAAATTTTGAAGGCTTCATGTTTTATAAATTGGTTGAGATAATATAAAACCTTTATCTCTGCTGACAATTCTAAAGGAAGACATATTCATGAACCACAGAAAGCATAGTTAGTAGGAGACAGTAACTAGCTGTTAATCATCTTTTCTGAGAAACAAAGTGGTATAGTTAACAACCTGCCTTGGGTATCTTAGAAAAAGCTGTAGGTAGAGGCAGAGGGATGAACTAGAGCTGTGCTGTCCAGTACAGTAATCACTAGCCACATGTGGCTATTTAAATTTAAGCTAATTAACATAAAATAAAATAAAATAGAAATTCAGTTCTTCAATCCTACTAGCTGCATTTCAAATGTTCAATAGCTCCATGTGGCTAGTGGCTACTTTACCAGACATGACAGATAGAGACCATTTCTATCATCACAGAAAGCTCTATTGGACAGCACTGACCTAGTTGATCTCTTAATTTAGGTCCTTTACATACCAATAGTTTTATCTCTGTAGATTACTGTATCAAATGTAATTCCAGATTTTAATTGTTATAAAGTCTAACAGGAAGATGGAGTATAGATATATACTGAGCATAGAATAGGTACTTGGTAATTGATAAAATTGTTAATGAAAGAAGACTAGCGGTGAATTCCCACTATTTGATAAACCCCAGCATTCATTCATCCATTCATAATTCAACAAATATTTGTTGAGTGCCTACCATATGCCAGGTATTGCTTTAGGTGCTTGGGTTATATCCATCGGTAAGCAGGCAAAGATTACTTCCCTAGTGGAGCTTACATGCTGGGGCTGGGGGAGATATTGTAATTGACACACGTAATAAACACGTTTTAAATATATTAAGTTTTAAGGTGAAAAATAAAAAGTAAAGCAAGGTTAAGAGGAGTCAGGAGTGCTGGATGTTTGTAGGGAAATTAGGATTATAATTTTAAGTAGGATAGTCAGGCTGTGCCTTGCAGAGCAGGTAACATTTGAGTAAAGACTTGAAAGGGTAAGCCATATGAATTTCTGGGAACAGAGTAGTCCAGGCAAGAGAGCACAGCCTGGGTAGGCCTGAGCCATGGATGTGCTTGGGTGCTCAGGGAACAGCGGGGTGGCTGGTGTGGCTGGAGCTGATGAGCAAGGGGGAGAGTCACTGCAGAAAAGATCTGACATGTGACAGATGGGCACATCCAGTGGAGTCTTAAAGGCCATTGTAGTAATTTCGACATTTTTACTCTTCTTAAGAGGGTGTCGAGCAGCAAAGGAACATGATCTGACTTAAGGTGTTTTTTTTTTTTTTTTTGTTACAGAACAACTTACATATTTCAAATGGACAAAAAAAAAAAACCCCTGGTATCATTTGCAGTACCTTAAGATAAATTTCTTTTGAGTGGGAGAGTCCTTTCTAGTACTTTGAGGTCTACAAGACATATCTAGAAAATTTACTACTATGGAAAATGAAGACTGTTTATAATTAAAGGGGAGGGAAGGAGAAAGGCCTGTGGTTTTTCTTTTAGATTAACTGCTGTAATACTGTCTTTCAGGTAGCTGAAGGAGTTCCATATTTTTTTAGACATCATTAGGCACCAAAGCTCTTGCAGGAAAACTTTGATGCTATAGGAATACTGCCATTTTGCTAGCACTAAATAATAATGGCTCTTGGATCCCCACGCCATTAGAACTTTCTTCATATTAATTTTTGTTATAAATCTTACAAAGGGTGGGACTTCTGAGTATTTAGGTCCACATTCTATTTTAAGGCCATATATTCGATTTTCATAAGTTGTTCTCAGAAGCCCAATTATCTTCTCTGTCCATCTTGTATATGTCATGTCTTCATCATCTTCTAGACCCCAGCTAACTGTGCCGTCTCCTACTCCTTTCTGGTCACCTTTGAATTCTTTCAACGGTCAGAAATTGCAAGCGGCTTTTACTCCTAAGCTTGTGGTGGCTCCCAGACTTAAGTTTTAAAAAAAGGCACAGTCCAGCTCCTGTGTTAAGAAGACACGGTATGCCTAAATGTTTCATTATTTTAAAAAAAAGGAAAAAAATAGATATATTACAATTACTAAAAAATTTAAAAAATTAAAAAAAAAAAAAAGACACGGTAGTGGGCTGGAAGACCTGTTGGAGGCTGTTGCAATATCCAGGGGGAAGATGATGGTGACCAGGTTCAGGGTGGTAGCAATGGTCGTGCTGAAAAGTGGTTAGATTCTAGATATATCTTGTATGTACAACTATAAGATTTCTGGATGGATTGGATGTGGATGTGTGAGAAAGGGAGTAATCAGAGTTTCAGCCTGGCTACTCAAAGGATGGAGTCAACATTAGTGGGGGTGGGGAAGGCTGCAGGAGGAGTAGTTTGAGGGTGAGACCAACAGTTGAGTTCTGGGCATGTTAAGTAAAGATAAAAGCAGAGAAGTTGAATAGGCTGCTGGATATGCAAATGCAGATTAGGAAGAACAATATAGGAGAAAAATAGTGTTATTAATAGGTAAGCAAATATATTCTCTGTCAATGAACTGCAAGTCTTTGTACATTGGAAGGTTTGTATTTGTTGGCTGTGAGATAAAAATATCATCATTTTGTTCTCAGCATAAGCTAGGAGACCTGTTCATAAATTTTGCTTTGCAAACATTTACAAAATGTTCAGGCATTAATTTTGGCTTTAAAAAAGGAAATGTTTCCTGCAAGCATAGATGTTTAGTGTGCAGGTTTTTTCTGTGATTTTTGCAGAAAGCTCTTTAATGTTTTTTGTTAATATTAATATTAATTTCAATACTGTGTTAGGATATACACTGGTATTAACTGCCTCCTACCCCCATAATATTTTTAGCAGTTAAACACAAATGACTATGATTTAAATATGTTTCATTTACCACTGCAGCATAAATAATTTCCTTTTAGTCGTAGGAAATAAAATCTTGATGTTAATTTAAAAGAATGAAATAATGAAATGTAAGTACTTGAGCATCAGGCCTTGAGTCTCATAAAAACAAGTTAATCAAAATTGCAGAGGATTATAGTCTCAAAAGGATGACATCAAGGGTCTGATGTCTTGGATTCGTAAGGGCAGACATGGAACAGTCCAACATCTGTGCCAGAATGACCTCTGTGAAGCATAATATTTCCTTTTAAATATTTAGACATCATGATAGTTTTCCATGGTTTTAATTCATACAGCACAGATTTTTTTTTTAAAGCCACAGAAACATAGAAATTCTTTCAGCTGTCCTCTCCTTTCTCTACCTTGCTTTTAACCTTGTTAACTCTTACTGTTAACAATTAAATTAGCACCTTCTTTCAGAAATATGACCATTTTCAAACATCTCTGGATAAGGAAATAGAGTGATAAGGAAAAAGTTCACCAACTCTGAGTTAGGGTCATGAAATCTAGAGGAATTAATATGAATAAAATGAGAAACATTAGATATCTTATTCTAGGTTTAACATATTTCTTTTAACTATAATTCTTTTGCTATATTTCTCTCCTGTTAAGGCTTTCTGGCTGTTTTCTAGGTCAAATATATTATGTGGCCCATGCTGTGCAAAGGACCCTTAGTTTATGATACCCAGAAAACTATTTTGGAAGTTTCAGAGAATCATGTGAGTTAACATAGGAAACTCATCGAGTCTGTTTATTTTAGGCTGATTTGCTTTCTTAATTGAGTAATCCAAAACTGGATATTTATGTAAAAGAAAAGATATTTTGCTATGTTTATACTTGGACATAATTAGCTAGTTATTTTTCTTTCTTTTTAGTTTCATTGCCACCACACACACACATACACACACACACATACACACACAGTTAAAATAGCACAAGATAATTCAATGATTTAGTTGCTTATTCTGTATATTGAATGTTGAGTGCTAAGAAGTGTTTATGTTGAATAAATGAATTTTTTTCTTTCCATGAGATTAACATTTAGAAAAAGGAAGTATGGGATATGTAGGGGGCACAACAGTGAGAACAGCAATTCTAAGATACACACATGCCCTGAGACATGGTACTGAATGTAGACTCTAGCCCTGGCCTTATGGCCCTTTGCTCACAGGTATTTTATTCTCTACTAACAGCCAAGTATTAATATTTTAACTTCAAATTTCTTATATATAGTGAGTTAATTTTTTATTCTGTGGCCATTGTGAAGATCTCAGGTATAGATGAAGTTGTGTGACGGTGAAGAATAAATAAATGTCTGAGTAGCCACAGTCTTTGACCGCCCTCCTCCCTGATTCCCCTACTACATACTCTCCCACATTCACCTAAACTGCTCTTGGGCCACTGTGGTCCTGATGGGGGTAGTAGAGAAGTGGAGATGATAGGAAAGTGATTTCTTTGGAACAAGTAAATGGATGGGGGCCGCTTGTACAGAATGACCCATCTCTGCATCTCAGAGAGCCATTGGGTACCAGGGGAATAAACACAGACTGGGCAGTGGGCTTGGCTTGAGTTTGAGGCAGAATTTTTTTACAGTTTAGAGTTGAGGAGGAGGCCCAGTGTAGTGGCTTATTCCTGTAATCCTAGCACTTGTGGGAGGCCAAGGCAGGAGGATCTCTTGAGGCCAAGAGTTCAAGTTTACAGTGAGCTATGATCAAGCCACTGCACTCCAGCCTGGATGACAGAGTGAGACCCTGTCTCTAAAGAATAAATAAATAAATGGGGTGAGAGAGGAAAGATATTTTTTTTTGAAGCAGCTGCTATGCGTAGCTATATCTATATCTATGTATATGTACACATATGTATATACATACATGAGATTTAATAGATAAAACTTAAGATTTAATCTTGTTTGTAATTATTTTTGGTTATGAGCAGGATTTATATTCACGTGATACACACCAAGATGGATGGGCACACTAGTTGTTTACAGCTTTTATCTGTTCTTATTGGGTCAGTCCCTTCTGTTCGGCCACTGACCCTGCCATTCTAGCCGGGTGGCCCATCCCCTGGGATTTTCTGGGCCTCTCTCACTGCTGGGGCCTCAGAACCTGACTTTAGCACTGTAGCTGACATCCATTCTTATTGGTCATTAAATAGTTAAAATATCACCTCTGATTGTGATATGTCTAGAGCCAGGCCCTAAAGAGATGGGATACTTAGAAAGGGCAGATCCATGTGGACTTCACAGTTGGTAGGAGAAGAAAGAGAAATGGCAGAAAGTGTGGAAACAAATATTGGACATGAAAAAGGAGCAGGGGGAGTATGGGAAGAGAGGTAAGACACACTGTTGGAGAGGGGCACTGAGAACCAGCATATTCTACATCTGCATGGTCCCTGGGTGGCCATACCTTTGCCCAAGCCCTTATCCCCACCTGAAAGTTCTTGTAGATACCTTTGAGAAAATACTTCCTTCTGCCCCATATGAACACTCACAGCCTGTCCTTGTTCCTGCTGAGCACCTATGTTGCATGCATATACTTTACCCTTGTTAAAGTGGTGCTCAGTAAGAATTTTTGAATGTTTTGCATGTCTGGGCATAGTGCATAGAATCTGGAGACCACCTCATTTATCACCCTCATTTTGCTAATGAGAGAATAAGAGGAGTCTAAAGAAATTGAATAATTGCCTTTGTCCCTCACTTCCAGGGATAATGCTCCTACTAAACTGTGGATCTCAAGCTATAAGTTTTCTGAAGGAAATTATGTTACAAATCAGGAAAAACTTCTCAATTGGTTCTGTGTTTTGAGAACAATGAACTTTGGGTTTTTCTTTATGAAAACTTAGAAAAATATTCCTAATATTATGTTGAGTGAAAAATCCGTATGACCCCATTAAATATATATATATATACATATATATATATATGAACATAATTTTAGGCAAGGGAAAAATTCTATGTCTAAGCCAATATGGTGTCATGATAGGCAGTAATAGAATAGACTTTGGAGCCTAACCTGCTTGGGCTCAAATTCTAGCAGAAAAATATTTAGCACATTCCTTGGCTTCCCTGTGCCTTAGATTCTTCATCTATAAAATGGAAATATTCCACCATCTTATAGGGTAGATCTGATAGTTATGCAAGATGATTTAGCTTAGAGCAATGCCCACACATAGTAGGGGTGCATAGGTTAATTATTGTTGTTATCATAATTTTTTGTGGGCTGAAGTTTTCTACAGCTTAGATTTAAAGTGCAGGAGAGACTCGATTTCTTTTGGTTCAGATTTGGTGAGACGATTTGTACAAAAGTGAAAGGCAGTTAGAGAGAGAGGTCTGTGGGGGGTTATTACAGTAAGCAGTAAACCGTATGTGAGTTATGTACCCATATAACTCATAACATATTTGCCACAGAAAAATTTGAAAGTACTAAATATTTCTTCATAAATCAGCTTGTTTGAGCCCAGCTCTATTTTTATCAGCATATCTTATCTCTCTTATAAATAAATCATGTTCACCAAAGCTGGAAAAAAAAATGCTAAGAAGTATTCTAATTGAACAGATTTTTTTTGTAACACTCAGAAAAGCTCAGTCTTTTACAGTGTCTGTTGGCCAAATTGCCTTGGTTATCTTCTGTGATAAGATGCACAAAAACACATAATTGGGACTGGGTCTCACATTGGATTATCAGAAATAGAGGATGAATTCCTATTTCCAAAAGGAGAACTTTCTACCTCTGTATTAAATCAAGCCTCAGTGGCAAATGAAAATCATTATTAGTAATTCTGCCAATTATTTTCATTCTAAGACAGCTGAAATTCCTAGGTATTTACTTTGTAAAATAATTTATTGATCCTGAATTCTAAACTACAGAAATGGTTTGAAATCCAACATTACTCCTAAGTAAAATTCAGTCTAAAATGTGATAGACTTTCCCCCAAACAATATTTAGATTATTTTTAAAAATACGTTAATGTATGTTATTTAAAATATATTAATGTATTTAAAATATGTTGATGTACATACATATAATGTCTTTAAGTCGTCAAAAAAGTATATAAGAGCTGACTATCTTTAGAATAGCAGAAAGGCAACTTTCACCCAAGGATGCTCCTAAATTCTGGGGAGAGTGTCTTCATCCTGTTTCAGTCTTCATGTATTTGCTGAGACTTCCTTGAGGGTTCTAGTTAGCTTGAGGTGCCTCATACTTCCTGAAGAAGGTTGCAGTGGTGGAGACCACACCAAATGCTTGAAGGGGTTCCAACCAAAGAGTCCTTAGACCTGTTCCAACTGACTCGGCTGCGGAGATTTTTTGTTGTCTTTTAGGTGAAGAGCTAATGGCACAGGAATTCTGGGGATCCTCTAGTCACAGGATCACTGCCGTCTCTACTGGCTATGTTGGGATCTAAGTGTTTTCCCAAATAAAATGAAAATTAGAGCCAGGAGTCAGTATCATTTCTTTTCTCAAAATAACATTTGATTTGAATTACTTATAATTATTTAACTTACTTGAAGGGATTAATGTAAATATTTAGGAAAGTTGGTTCCCAGGAAACACATAAGTGACTTGAGGATTCTGAAAATTATCTTCTAATTCTCTTGGGAACACAGCGTGTGTGGGTAATCTAAATATTAAGAGACAGGAACTATTTGACAATTGGAAAGACTGTAATTGAAATGCATTCCTGTTACATCAGTGGATCAAAAAAGCAACAGAAAATTATGTGTCCACAAGGAAATGTGGACCTTAATATAAATAACAATGACAGGGTGGATATTTCAAGGGATATTAAAAAGCAATTGATTCAGAGCTTATTTGTGTCTGGCATGGTGAGAGCATTGTAAATGGTAGATTCTTACTTCTTTTGAAAATTTTACAATGATTGTATGATAGGGCTAAGGGGACTGAGAATGAAGTGGGAAACTCTTTTCCAACATCTCAAAAAGAATATGCCCTTTCTAAATTTATGTTTATGTTTTATGCAAAAATTCTTTTAGTAGGGTGAGTACCTCCTTGGTTAGATAATGTGGTTAAAGCAATTATTCCTCTGTAGTCCAGTCCTGCCAAAAATTCATAGTGGTAATTAATAACACACTGAATGAATATTTTGAAAATTTCATTTTAAAAAACTCAACTCATAATTAAAAAAAATATTTCAGTAAGCAGTGGCAGGGAATCATTGCAGACACTCACAGAAAAGAAGCAATAAAAATTGGTCTGTTAAAATAAAACCAAGCAGGATCAGAGACAGTGTATAGTGTCATTAGATTCTTAGGTCATTAGATTATCTTGGCTAGCTCTTAACTTAGATGAGCCATGTTGCTTGCTTTGGGGCCTCCAAGCAAACCGTACGTGGCAAGAATTGACGTATGAATACATTTTCAGTACACCACTTTGTGTTATTTCACAGGCTTCTGACATTTGGCTGTCTCCCAAATAATCTCTAGTAGGTTTCATCAATGCCTTAATTTTCCTTTTGTAATGCTTAATAATGTCTTTGGGTGGTTTTTATTTAAGCAATTTTTTTGCATCCAGGAGCAGGGTGATCCTTAAATAAGGAAAGTTAGGATCTCCCAAAGACTCAAACAATGTATCTTTGTAGGTCAGAGAAAAAGCGGGAGCAGAACAGAGTAGACATAATCGGAGCTCATGCCAAGCCAGCATTTTCACTCTTCCCTTCCTTCCTTTCCTATAAATAAAATTAGGAGTGGAGAAAAAGATTTGGAAAAATATTTGAACAAAAATTTTATCCCAAACCCTATACCTTCTTTTCTTCCCAGCCAGAGGCCACCCAGGGGCTTGATTGATGTCTTCTATTGGAGAAGTCTGAAGGAATCCACTTTTGGATAGCTTAAGTGTATCTGCTTTAGTAGGTAATATTTCCAGGCCACACAGAAATGGAACCAGTTTTCTGGGTTTGCCTCTAAGCTGACTAACTTTGAAATTAATTAGCTATGAGGCTTAGAGCAAGCCACTTTAACTCCTCCATGCCTTCTGTTCCTCTCTCATAAAAAGAAGGGGGCAGATTAAATGTTTTCAAAGGCCATTCTAGATCTGGATTTCTCAATTTCAACATTATCGACATTGTGGACTGGATTATTCTTTGTTGTGGTGGTCTTTCGTAGACCTTGTAGAATATTTAATAGCATCCCTGGCCTCTACTCATTAGATGCAGTAGCATCCTCCCTAGTTTTGACACCCCAAAATGTCTCTAGTTATGGCCAAATGTCCCCTGGGGATAGTTTGCAACATAAAATACAGGATACCCAGTTGAATTTGTATGTCAGATAAAGAATGAATAATTTTATTGTACAGGTTTGTTTGAAATATTTAACAGGACATATACTAAAAGTTTATTTGTTCTTTATCTGAAATTCAGATTTAACTGAGCATCTTGAATATTTGTTCGCTAAATCTGGCAGCTTTATTGAGGGGAGGGTGCAAAATCACTCTTTCCTCCACCCCATTGAAAACCATTGTCATAGGTGAAAATTTTAAGGAAGACATGGTTCTGTTCTCCCTGGAATTTTCCAGATTAGAATAATTATAAGGATAGGAGAGAATTCCATTAAAGCAGATTTTTGAGGATGTTTCTATTTTATTAATTTGAAATTCATAGAAATATTAATATCTTTCCAAAAAAAGAATATTTTCAACATTGCTAGGATAGAGGTGTCAGACAATGACCATTCATTTTAGCCACTGCTGATTTCCCTGTGGGAAGACTAAACATATGCCGAAAGCATTGATAAAACAGAGAGAGAGAGAGAGAGAATTAGATATTTTTAAAAAGCACCAGTGTAGTAGACACCATGAGGGAAGTTATTACTTTATTGAACTTATTTTGAATTCCATGTTGGAGTAGAGTGAAGGATAATCTGTTCAGTACTTAGGGCATTTTGAGTTTTTAACCCTGTTCCAATTTCAGGACATTTTACCCCACATCAGCTACAACAGAAAGTGGAGGGATTGCCACAGGTAGCTGACTCCTTCTTTCTACTCCACCCTCTTGAGAAGTTACATATAAAGAGCAAAGTACTGTAAAGAAGTGTGCATGTGAATAAATGGACGATCAAATGAAACAGATTTAGGTAAATGTCTTTGTATTGTACCAAAATTGACACACTGACTTTTCAACTTGAGCCAGACTCACTGACCAATTTAGGATCTGGCATTTTTTTTTCCATTGGGACTTTCTGTCTTCATGAAAGCAGGCGGCTTGAAGATTCAGCATAAAGATGAGGGAATCTTGGGATATTGAAACTGGCAAAATATGGCAGTGCTAACTGTAAGCCTTGAGTACTCATAGGTACTATAGGATAGAAAAATATTTTATCACTGTATCGATAAAGATTTTTTCCAATGCTTCTTATAGGCATGGAATTAAATTTTAAGGGAAGACTGAGCAGCATAAAATTATTCCTCTCTTTTACAAACTTCCCAGTCATTTAGGGAAAGAATACATGCAGACAGGGAAAAAGTAGCAAAGAGAATATCAGATAAAGAATGAATAAAATTTTTTTGCACAGGTATGTCTAAAATATTGAATGGAAAATACATACATTAAAAACTTATGTTTTCTTTATCTGAGATTCAGATTTAACTGAGTATCCTGTGTATTAATTTGCTAAATCTGAAAAATAAATATAGACTAAAATATATGCTCGATGTCAAAAGATTGTTCACACATTTGGTGTTCTAAGAATTCATAGGAGATACTGCTTCTTTCTAGTATAAGGTGTCTCCATTTCAGCATTGTTGACATTTTAGGCTGGATAAGTCTTTCTTGTGTGGAGGGGGACTGTCCTGTGCATCATAAAATGTTTAGCAGCATTTCTGGCTTTTACTCCTAGATGCCAATAGAACCCCCTACCCCTTTGTGACAATCAAAAGTGTCTCCAGGCATTGTCAAATGTCCCCTGGGGAGGAAAATCTCCCTAGTTGAGAACCATTGGTCTATTGGTGTGTGGGGAGACTTCCTTAGAAGAGGGAGCAGTTGAGAGGGGCCTGGAGTATGGGTAAGATTTTGAAAGAAGAGATAGTGAGGGAGGAGCATACAAGGTGAGGGAAATGGCATGAATAAAGATGCCAATGTAGAAAAGTTGAGCATAAGTTTGGGGTAAGTAGACAGATAAGTTTAATTATGTAGCAACTGTTTATATAGGAAATGGTAGGATTGTAAAGTTCTTTAAGAAATAGAATATATTTTGTTGCTCTGCCTATGTTGGCAGCATATTGTGTTGACTTCAGTAGCTGCTCAGTAGTTAATTGGTAATTTGATTTGAAAGGTAAATGTATCAAGAAGAGGAAGCCTTGAATGAAAGTCTAAAGAGGTGAAACTTTTTCTAATGGGCAATGGAGAGCCCTTGAAGGTCTTTTGAGCAAGGGAATGATGTGATCTGGAGAAAGTCAAGCTGTTCTGGGGTCAATTTTCTCATTGGTGAGAGAAAGGAGTTGGAATTAAGAGTAGAAATAGCAACCACCTTTAAAAAAATCTTTTTCTTTCACAATTTATAATGCACCTTTGCCTGAATTTTCTAATTTGGTTGCCCCCTAAATCCACCATCAATTACATATAAAATGTTATTCCCAACTGACATTGATGCTTGGACATTGCTGTAGAAATAAGCTTTGAATATGTTTCATGCTATGAAAAAAAAAAAAACAACCCACAATTTATTTTTTTCATCCCTCAAGATGTGATGTCATCGTCAGGCCTGGGCAATTGGTTCTCCTCCTGGGCAGAGTGGCATTCTGTCCTGGGCAGGGAGGGGCGTTTAAACCTGGGCTTCTTTGTGTGTCTGGGATCAGGGTTAAAAGCATTTCCTTTTGCTTCCTCAGATGAATAAGTGGCACTGTACAAGCATTAAAAGAGCTGTCTGTCGTATGAATTTGGCATTGTCCCCTCCACAATCTCTTGAAAGTCTGTTTGTGGTGCCACAGGATTAGTCCTTGACCACTCTGTTCTTTCCATCCGCCAAGAAGCCAGACAGCTTTCTTTCTAATGTGCCCACCTCCTAGGTGCTCTTTCTATTTACTGCAGGATCTGATCTTGTCCTGTGGACAAGTTACATAATTTTGGTTGTTATGAGGTAATGCACAACCCTTCTTTTTCTTCCCCTACCCCCGCAAAGCAAACATCTCTCATTCCTTGGATTTCTCAATGTCTGACTTGATGTTAGGACAAAGATGAATAAATTAGTTGATCCAACAAAAATGGAGTGGGTAATTAGGAGAAAATTCAACTATGGCTAAAATGGGTTTGTGCTAATTAGAAACACTGACAAACTAAGAATTATCAATGTGTACTCCATCTGGTCATCATGAAATCAAGCCTATTGTGGAAATGTTTCTCATAAGAAGAAAGCACATTGGGCTTCATGAAATCCAACTAAATTTCCTGAGTCCATAATTTTAGTTAGGAGTGTTCCATGTAGTTATTCATTGTTATTACTGTTTGTAGTAGGCAGAATGGACCCCCAAAGATATCCACACCTTAATGTGTGGCTCACATGAGTATGTTATGTTACATGAAAAAAAGAGGCTTTGCAGATGTGATTAAGGTTATGGACTTGAAAATGGGGAGATTATCCTGAATAATGCAGGTGGGCCTGATCTAATCCCATGCATCCTTAAAAGCAGAGAGTTTTATCCAGCTGGAAGCAAGAGAGATGCAGCAAAAGGAGAAGTCAGAGAGATTTCAAGCATGAGAAGGATTCAATGCACTGTTGCTGATATTGAGATGTAGGGGTTTATGTATGAGGATCAAGGAAGAGGACTCTAGGGGATAAGATCCTCTCAGCTAATACCAGAAAGAAACAAGAGATTGCAGTCTTACAGCTATAAGGAACTGATTTCTGCTAACAACCTGAATGAGCTTGGATACAAATTCTTTCGGAGCCCCCAGTAAGGAACACAGCCCTGCAACACCTTGATTTTGTCCTTTTGAGACCCTAAGCAGAAGAACCAACTGAACTACACTGTACCTGGATTTTTGACCCACAGAAACTGTGAGATAATAAATGGATGTTGTTTTAAGCCACGAAATTTATGGTAATTTGTCATGGCAGCAATGGAAAACTAGCACAGTGTTCTTTGTCATTGTTTCTGTCTTCATTACTGTCACCACCATTGTCATAACTTACTGTGTATTTGCATCGCAGATGATGTGACACCAAGTATCAGCCTCTGCCACTATATTTTAAGGTCTTGAGGGCAGAGTTTTTTCTCTCCCCTTTAAAAACTTCACCTGTATATCCCTAGCACCCCAAACAGTGCCTGGCATATACTATGTGCTCATTAGGTATTTCTTGAATGACTGAATAGGGCTACAAAAGAATTTTCAATATTATCCCTTTCCTAATGGAGTTTAAAAATCCAGTTGGGGCATCAAAGTCTCAATGTAAAAAAAGAATCCCCAAAACAGGATGATATAGTTTAAGTTAAGTGCCAAATGAGAGGTATAGACAATACATACTCTGGGTTTCTAGGGGGATAGAGATTGCAGTGGGTTGAGATAGATTTCTTGGAGGAGGTAGGCCTATCAGGTAAGAAGATGACTTAAGGAAGCAAAGCAAAAGGGAGAAGGACTGGATAAAGAGAGACAGCCTCAAAACTGCACAGGGTAATGCAAGATGACCAGCTGGTATGTGTGCTAGTCTTGGCTTGAGTGTCTTGATGAGACTGCAGCACTTGCCTTGCTGAGAATTATGGTGTGCAAATTTATAGTATATAACACCTACTGTTAGGGATCAGGGTTTCACTTATCAATATTCGTTATCAGTTCCTTCATTCTTCTGTTTCTTTCTGTCATAAAAATATGACACCTTCATATTGAATCATGTCATCCCTTACTTATTTTTTATTTATTTATTTTTTATTTCAGAGTATTACAGGGATACAAACACTTTGGTTACATAAATTGCCTTTGCACCACCTGACAAGCATATTCATGCAAAGGAATACATGTTCATTGTAGACTACTTGGGATACGGAAAAGTATACACTATAAGTAGACAGAAAAAAATCATACACAACCATATAAATGTCTGTTGAATAATTTGATGTATTTTCCAAGTTTTGTCTTTCTGAATACCTTGGACATTATATTCACAAAATTAGCACTACATTGGTATAGTTTTACATCTAATTCGTATTTTTGTATAATTTCCCATCAAATGAATAAACTGTAACTTATTTAATAATTCTTTTATTGGTCATCTAAGTTGTTTCCAATGTTATTGAAGTTGAAATCCAATACTATTATTAAAACACTGGTAAAAGTCCTTATCAATAAATTTCTGATTGTATCATTGATTATATCTTAAAGATGAAGTTCCAGAAATTGGGATTATTGGGTCCAAATGAATGACTATTTTTGAGGCTCTTTATCAATTCATCAAATTACTTTACAGAAAGAAAAGGAGGAATTTGTTTTCCATACTATCTGGTATCAATTGACATTCCTGTGAGTTGTGTATGAGAGTCTTTATCTCACCATATCTTTACAAGCATTTAGTTTTGTAACTCTTTGTTAATGATATTATATTGTTCTTGAATTATAAATTTCACTGATTTTTCTAAGTGCAACTTTGTACATGTATGAGGTTAAATATATTATTGTGTTAGAGTAGAAATTTTCTTCTTTGTGAACCACGTATTGATACCCTTTGCGTATTAGTGTTTTGTATTGATTTAGAAGAGTTCTTTTTATAGTATCATTAATTATTGATATTTTGGCTATTATATTAATGCTTAATTATAAGTATGTTGATACATATTTGTGCATAGTACTTGCATATTATATTTCTATTTTGTAGCTTGGCTTTGAATTTTGTTTACAACATTTATACAGACCAACATTTCAAAGCAGAACCTCAACCTAAACATCATGGCAAGTCAATGGCTTATGGTTTTGAAACTGTTCTGGAACATGTAGTTTCCTCTCACTTCCTGCCACCCAACCCTATCCCTGCAGTCTGATCATGAAATGAGAAGTCCACAGCATTTGGACTTACATCACTTCCAAAGTGGTGCAAATTGATTACATTACTTATATCAAGTAATTCCTGACTTCAAGAGATGTCCTGTAAATATTTTGTGATTGTTTAATAAGCCCACCAATAAATTCTCTTTTAGAATAATCAGATATATCAATCTGGTACTCAGAATTATGTATATTTTAACCTGAAATAATAATTTCTAACTAACTGGTTATTGTATTACTGAGTACAATTCTAGATTCCACTGATTATTTTGAATAAGTCATAAAGACTCATAACTTAAACACTTTAAGTTAGATATAAGCTGGGAGTAAATGTGTCAGAATTTTTTTCCACAGTAGCCAAATAAGCATCATTATTTCTTGAATTTATTTCCCACAGTGTTCTACTCTTATTCAAGTTTAATCAGCTTGTGTTTAGCCAGGCTAATTAGGCATTTATTTTTACAGGGATTAATTTACGATCTCATTTATATAGTAGTAGCACATAAGAATTAATTTCATTTCATTTTAAAAGAATTGAGAGCAAAAATGCCAAACACATATCCCGTGAACAAGAACTCTGATTGACTAGTGGAGGCGGCTGGAGTGGTGTGTTGAGAGGGACTCTGAGAATGTATTCAGGCTCAGCAGGCAAAGGAAGCCACCGCTAAGTAGCGATGTAGCAAGAGGGTGTGACAAAATGCCTGCTATGTGTTTACCATCCAGGTTAAAGTAAATGTGATTAATTTGAAAGTTCAAATACAAACAGTAATTTCAAACTTATTTAGTGTCTGATAAGCTCTCTTTGAAGCAAAATTACAAAGACTTCTGTCATTTATGTGGAAGCTGTTATTCCATTTGTAGGGAATAGCTCTCTGTAAAAATAGTTAAATATTTTTACTGATTATTTTTACCTTTTCCTACTTGAAAAATGCCCATGAAGAATTCCCCTTCTTGCATACTGACACCTGGTTTGATTTCTTCAAGGGCTCAATCTTCAAAGAATAGGAAAACAGGCCTGAATTTGCATTTGCGATGACCTCTGGGTGTGTTTAAGTTTTTAAATCCAGTTTACTTTTAAGATGGAGATTTAGTACATGTAGCCTCGCCTGGATATTTAGCTGAGGGCACACTTAGAAAGATCTTGAGCCATAGTTGAAAAATAAAGATCTTTTCAAAGTTTCCTTGATCAAAACCCCACACACCCGGAATGCAAAAATAATGCAAAAATAACTTCGGTTCCTTTTAGTCTTTATCACTAGCTTTCAAAATTCACTATTTATTCACTATTTATTTCAGAGACAACTAGCCTCCATCTTTCATTCTGTCTTTTGAATATTGAAAATCATCTCAGTTTGGTAAATTTCATGTCTACAAACCCAGTGATGCAGAGTGCTGATCTCTTCTCCTCTGCAGATGGTCAGTGGACTCCCAGGGCTCCCTGCACAGTTTCCCTTATGTGACCTTGACCTCATCCAAAGTTCTTCTGAGATTTAAAAAATCAGTTCTTGGCTCAAGCTAACATGTGTGATGAGTTACAGTTTTCATTGAAAATGCTTCCTACCAACTAAAAACAAAGGAAAAAGATAAATGTAGATCACAACCAATTTTTAGGTGATTAAGTTTTAAGCTTTACTGTCAAGTGTTTCTTGCAGGAAGAAAAAAAAAAGAACGAAAAAGAATTCTTTTGGTAGGGCCAGTGGTCATGCCTGTAATCCTAGCACTTTGGGAAGCCAAAGTGGGAGGATCGCTTGAAGCCAGCCAAAAGTTTGAGACTAGCTTAGTTGAGATAGTGAGACCACATCTCTACAAAAAAATAGAAAAATTAGCCAGGCATGGTGGTCCCAGCTACTGGAGAGGCTGAGGCAGGCAGATCACTTGAGCACAGGAGTTTTAGGCTGCAGTGAGCTATGAAGAACCCACTCTGTCTCAAAGAAAAAAAAAAAACAATTCTTAAAAAAAAAATCTATGTTTATAGCTGTTTACTCTCTTTTCCCTCTACCTACATTCAATCTTTGTTTCAGCTGAAAATATGTATAAACTCTTAATACTACACAAGTTTGTGGACTTGTTCATACTGACTTTGTGCCTTAATCATTTCTTTTTTGGTTTTGACTAAACTTCTCCTCTGAATAATATGCTACTTTTTTGGAGACAAGTTGTCTCCTCTCTAAGGTTTGGTGACTTCATTTGATATGACATCAATGTTAACCAAGAAATTGAACATTAAATATTAAAAATCCAAAGGGAAGGTGTTTTAAATGACTGGGAAGACTCTTGGCATTAGCTTTTTAGAAGCAACTGGCACAGTTAGCCAGTCTAGGAAATGTGCCACATTGTGTGTAAAGAATCTGACTCCCCAAATTATAGCACTGGTGGAATATTGTGCACTCCGTTTGCATTTGCTGGGGAACGTCATCCTTGGCTTGAATGCATTGAAAGAGTCATCATCTTCCCAGGTGAACTGGGGCAAACCAAGGTTTAGTCTCCTTTTATTGCCAGGGAGAGATTGATGGTTGTGGGTAGAAACTATGCAAAAGTTGGCAGTTCTAACTTCCTTGAGCTTTCAGGTTTGTCCAAGTGAAAACTAAGGGGTGTGAACCCAGGTAAATGAAATGTTTACCACTAAAGAAGCCACCATGGATTTGAAACCACTGAGGTGCATAGCACATTGAGAGGGAGTGTGCCTTTCTATACAGCAACGATCTTCTTTGTGAAAGACTGTGAAATGCAGATTAGCTCATTTAATTTTTGGGCTAAACATGCAAGAGGGAGATTTTTACCAAGATGAATAGTAGTTACATCTACAGCATTCAGTTAATGAGAAGCACAGTTATGCCACTGTAGAAAATTTGGGCTTTGCCTTGTTTAGTATAAGAGTTTGTCATATTTTAAAATGATTGCAGCTGCAAACACTACCTGTCCATAGTGGTTAGCAGAGTACATGCCTTTGGCTATGAAAAGAAAGATCTGAATGGTGAATGGAACAAAGGGGGACAGATTTATTCTCATGAGAATCTAATTATATTGATAACTACAGAAAATGAAAAATTTGATATTTTTGAAAATTGGGTGATTATAAGTAAAAAATCTCTTAATTTTTTATCTCCTTAATTTCTGTGCAATGTTAAAATTAGTTCTCATAGTAATCTGTGGCATGGCTACCCTGTAAATTTCACAACAAATATGCTATGAAATACTTGGAAAGTTTCACATTTGTAAGATTCCCCAAAATGATCTTACCATATAGGTGAGATCAGGTAGTTTTTTGGGGTTTTTTTTTGAGACAGTCTCACTCTGTTGCCCCGGTTAGAATGCCGTGGCATCAACCTAGCTCACAGCAATCTCAAACTTCTGGGCTCAAGCAATCCTATTGCCTCAACCTCCCAAGTTGCTGGGACTACAGGCATGCACCACCATGCCCAGCTAATTTTTTCTATATATTTTTAGTTGGCCAATTAATTTCTTTCTATTTTTAGTAGAGATGGGGTCTCCCTCTTGCTTAGGCTGGTTTTGAACTGCTGCCCTTGAGCGATCCACCCGCCTTGGCCTCCCAGAGCGTTAGGATTGCAGGCGTGAGCCACGGACCCTGGTCCAGATAGTCTTGTTGTTGTTGTTTTCTCTTATACTTTAATGGTTGCAAATGTTGTTGTTAATAGGTATTAATTATTAAGCACAGATGGGCTGCCCCCCAAAAAATAAATGAAGAAAGCAAAATGTATTGAACAAGTTGCGCAAAAATATATTATTAATTAGTAGTAGTGATAATAAGAACAGTGTTATAATGTTGCAGAATGGAATCTACAAATATATAGGCTATAGGAACTCAGCAGTTTCATTTTTCAATATTTAACAGATATTGTGTTGCCTACAATGGCAACTATATTAGGCACTATATTAGGTGCTGGGAGTAAAAAAAATTAAAAATGTGGTTCCAGCTTCTAAGCAGCTCACATATAGGCAAATAAACATGGTGGCTGCCATATTTACGTGTGAATGATGCTCAGGGAGAGTAAAGAAAGAAGGAGCTAAGTTTTCCTAAGGAAACCAGGGAAGAAAAAGTAATGCTTGAGCTGGTACTTGAAAGAAGAGTGGGACTAGCAGTGTTGGGAGGAGAAAGAGAGAAGCAGCAGAGGTCTAGAGGCTTTGAGAAGGTGGTGTCCTCTTCAGGGAACAGAGATCAGCAGCAGGGCACGGTTGGAGTATAGGATTCTTTGAGGGGAAGGGTGGGAAAAGAGTGTAAAAAGCTTCAAACTTAGGCTATGTAAGATATATAGTTTATTTTGGGAAATGGCAAATGACTTATGAATCTTGAGCAGAGAACTGACACAAAAATACTTTTGTGTTACACATATTTTTCTGAGAGCCCTGAAGACTGTGAGTTGGAGGGGATTCCCTTGGGGTAGAGTGGTTATTGCAGAGGTGGGAGGAGTGTGAATGCAGGTAGTGGTGGAGGTCAAGCTGCATAGACCACTGCAGTTCCATTCCCATCTTGTCTCAGCCTTAACTTTATGCTAGATTGAAAGTCGACGGCATACCCTTTTCACTGGCCTGGTTTTCCTTAATCAGTTTCAAGTTCTGAGATGATAGAAGTAACATTTACACGATTACAGGTAAAAGTTTCAATAAAACAAACTACAAGAGTGTTATAAATTATTTTAATTATCTGAAATTTTACCACCTAAGGTATTGTTGGACTAGAATGTACAGATTTGCACACAGCAGTGTGTGCAAATAAAATTTAATTTAAAAATGAAATTTTAAAGTATGGATAAATCTGTGCCAGTCACCTACTGGGACAGGTCGATTGAAGCTCCATTATTAATAAAGCAATCTCGTGTCTGAAGGGAGTGGCTGAGGAAGTGAGCTAGTGAGTCGTAACTGTAGACGAACCACAGAGCAGTTTGCAGTGGGGGAGACACCTATGGTAGAAACTCCTGTGAGATCCAGTGTGGGCTCGTTTGTGGCTGTTATATGAATGAAATAAGCCCAGCACTGGCTCTCTGTTAAATTGATTATCTGTATTTAGTAAGAATAACTAATGGCAGACTATGTACTTAGCAAGTGCAATAAGAATCAAAGTGTACTGCAAATCAGATAGCTGGTTTCAACCAGGAGTGGAGAATATGAGAACCAGAGATGCTCAGAGAACAGTTTTCTTTGAATTGGCTGAATCTCATTTGGGAATCCAACCTTTTGAGTGTCCACTGAGCAAAGTGTATCTGAAAATTAGAGGCAAAAAGTTGGGTTTCTTGATGAGATCAATGTTGCATTTGGAAGAGAAGAATCAACATGCTAATTTTGACTTAAGAGTGGATTGGCCATGATAGAATTATATTTGAGTCATTTTGCTCACCATTATTTTCCTTTAAGGTTACCTCTACCATTTATTAAGTACTTTCTACATGCATGGCACTATGCTAAGTAGTCACTACTCACTATTTCATTTTGTCCCCACAAAGATCAAGTGGCTGTCAGATATGATTATCCCCGTATTCAATTAAAGCTGAGCCTTAGAGAGTTTAAATGGCCCTTTTGCAATATGGCTCAACCTAATGTGAAAATGTTAGAGCCGAAGGAAAATTTAGAGGTAATCTATTTTACCAAAAACTCAGATGCTTAAGCAGTCAGGGAGATAACATAACATCAGGGGTCCGTGCCTTATCTAAGGGGGACAGCTGCTATTCAGTTTCTACTCTTTGTTGCTACATGGAAGTGTAGGCCCAGTGTTGCCAATTTTATAATTTTTAAAGAAAAATAAAAAAAAATCAGGATTTAAATATGAAATTTTCCAACATATAATAATGTACTGGGCAAATAGGATATGTCCACAGGCTGGATATGGCCAATGGGTAACCAGTTTGCAAAAATCATGTTAGATTATAAGTTACCAAAATATTTCTTTAAGCTTTTCAGAAAGATTTTTAAAAATTTTAAGCATTTAAAAATTGTTTACTTCCTTGATTTATCAATTTATTAAAAATTGATTGATACTTGTAATGCTAATGCTTTTGACACAAACATTTATAAATATGTTTTTTTCTTTCTTTTGATTGTTTTAGCTCAATGATTTTATAAAGAGCTTTAAACAAATGGTATAATTTGGAGAATAAAATTTCTAAAGAAAAAAGATCTGTGAGTTGACATTTTATTTTTGTTTAATAGATGTTTCAGGAGCAGAATGAATTCTAACTACAAATTTTCTAATACTCTTCATTCTTCATTTGATCTAAAGATTGGAGGAATAAGTTAGGGAATTATTTTCCCAAACAATTAACAAACTTTCCACTTTCACTCCAACCTTTTTCACTGTGGACCATAATTATAGGGTTATTCCATAGCTTAACTTTGATCATTTTCTCCCTTTTTTGTTTGTCTCTAATGGTAAACAGATGGCCCTAGTGAGAACTCCTTGGTCCTCCATTCATTAGCAAGGGTGTTAAGGAACCAGAAAGGGGCTCCTCCACTGATAACACTGGCTTGGCATCATGCATGTCTGCAGACTGGATTTATGTGGATGAGTACTTTGGGAAGGAACATAAGAGAAATGGAGTTGGAAAAAATAGGAAGCTTCATCCTTCTCTTATACCCATTTTGTAAGAGAAGTTAGTAGAGTCAAAGACCACAGTGGGGCTTTTCCCGGTGGGCCCTCACCCATGTGGTCTCATGGAGTTATGTGATCCTTGATCGCAAGAAGCCAATTTTGCTGGCCATTCCGCTTTGTAGACGGGTATTAGTATTATCCTGTTACCGATTGTGTGGCTTTTAATAGTACAAATGTGCTTGCCGGGCTCTGTGGCTCATGCTTGTATTCCTAACATTCTCGGAGGCCGAGGCGGGTGGATTGCTCAAGGTCAGGAGTTCGAAACCAGTCTGAGCCAGAGTGAGCCCCCGTCTCTACTAAAAATAGAAAGAAACTAAAAATACATAGAAAAAATTAGCCAACTAAAAATACATATAGAAAAAATTAGCCGAGCATGGTGGCACATGCCTGTAGTCCTAGCTACTTGGGAGGCTGAGGCAGGAGGATCGCTTGAGTCTAGGAGTTTGAGGTTGCTGTGAGCTAGGCTGACGCCATGGCACTCTAGCCCAGGCAACAGAAAAAAAAAATTACAAATGTGAAATTACTGTGCACTAGTTCAAATGTGTGGTATCTCTAACCCAGTTTTATTTTGAGTAGAGGTCCTTCATAACCTTTTTGGAAGAGAATGGCAGTTGCTGTTTAGGACATTATACTCAAGGGCTAGGGTTGTGCATACCTTTTTCTAACTTCTTTTTAGTATCCTATTATAAATTGATCATCTATCTATTTATCTAAATCCTTTCAAACCTGAGCTGCTTGACTCATCCCAAGAGGTGAATATAATTCACTTGTTCTACAGTGTTAAAAATAGTTTCCTTTTCATTGTCTTGTGTCTGCCCTCCTGCATGCTTTAAGGCCTTCTACTTATGTCTGTACACTATCGCGGTTGTTCTGCAGTGTAAGAGACAGGGACCGTGGCTTTGCATACTCCAGTTGTGACCATATTTGCTTACTATCCATTTAACTTTTTCTCAGAACTTTTGCTGGCTTAGATTTCCTCCTCTCAACAAACTAGGGGATTGCTATAATGTAGAATCTCTGTGTTAACACACTGAGGGGAGAATTCAGAGATCTGGAGATATTTCCTTAGAGGTCATTTGGGGAGAATGGAATATTGGCCTATCAAATTGGTCAGCAGCCTGTTTGTAACCCCTGTCTCTGGCATAGTTCAGTCTTTCCCATTGGAGTCATTCAAAATTTATCTAGTTTCTTAACCTTTTAGTCACATTTTGGCTTTCCTGATTTCTCTGTAATTTCTGGGAAATCCTGTAAATTCTTCATTTTAATAAAGAACCCATGAGTAGAATCTTCCTTCTACTAGCTACATTCTAGTATTCTAGGCCTTATCATTCTGAGCACTTTTGAGAGATAGTCCACATTTTTTACATTCTTCAATTTATTTGAGCCAGAATGGGGCCTTCTTTTCCAGGAGATCAAGTAGAATATGCCAATGTCCATTGCATTTTCCCATACCCTGCCTTTCCCGCACCCCCCCCCCCTTAGCCTAATCCAATTACACAAAGATATATTGCTTGCACATTATGTGTAAGCCCTATGCTAATTGCTGCAGGGGTTAAAAAAATGAATTAGACAGTTTTTGCCCTTAAGCAATTTGTGATCTTGTGGGATGAAAGAAATAGTAAGTACACCAAAGCTATAATATGCACACAAAAATAAATATAATTTCTGTTTCCATTTTTATATTTTACTTGGGTTAAATTTATCTAAAGCTTTTCTAATCAAAGCTCTGTGGAATAAAGGAGGACATGAAGAAATTTAAAGCAAAATCCCCAAGCTGAGTAGATACATCAGTTCTGAATAGGATTTTTCCGGAGTATGAAGTCCAGATGTTGGATTATTTACTATAGCTCAGTGAATGACAAAAAACATATTAATAGTACTATATCTTTTATAGCTTCACTATTTATGTATAACCTATGAAGAAGCATTGATCTTCTTTGACTAATATTTCCAGCCCAAAACGTTCCACTAGTAGGCATACAAACTACGCATAGCTGGAAGAATCATATCCTAAAATCCATGACAGTAAAACTGGTTGTCTTTCAACTGTCACTGTGCCACAGTGATAGAATGATTAACAGAGATAATGCAGGAATTGTTGCAATGCAACATGGCTGAGACATTTGTGATATGCAGGGCCTTTTCTCTAAAATCTTTCTTTTCAATAAATTAATTCACGAAACCTCATAGCTTACTCTTAAGCAAAAGACAACAGTTCATGATTTCCCACCTTACACTGGAGACAGTAAGGCATAAAGCAAGCAGTTAATTTCTTTAAAATGTCCAGTTAGCAGTTAATTTCTTTGGAATGCCCAGTTAGTTTCTTAGCCAACATTACTAATGACTAATTCTTGGTTCTTGACAACAGTTCTTCCCCAGCTCAAACATGTTCTCAGCAATTCATGAAGGACCCTGACCAATAAGCAGAGGTCTGCTTGTTCCAATAGAGATGCATTGGAAGTCTTTAAGGTCACCATTTGTTTGTATATATCTTTGACATCATTCTTTTGGACTGTACTTGAGGCAGTTACCTCATAGTGAGCACAGAGAGATCCCTGACTGTATCAACACATCAGTAACTGTTACCGAAATATCACAGACCCAGGCTCTCCCATGAGGCGTCTCTGGCCAAGAGGATTGCTGAAATGAGGAGTGTGAGGAAGATGAGAAAGCCAATATCTTTACGAACTAAGCTTTATTTCTAATAAAAGAAAGAAAAACAAGAACAAAACGTTGACTGCAGTTCAAAATCCAGCTTGTTTTCTTTACAGAGGCCATTTGTTTTAAGTTTGTCCATACAAACTCACATATTTTCGCCCTAGCTTATTGTCACATACTTTAAGAAGACGAATGATTTCCTTCTGATTTTTTCCTCCTTTTCTATGCTTTTCCATCTGCTGTGAAGCAGCCATAATACTGTGGACCAAGACCTGGCTGGGCAGAATGTGCTTTGTCCCTATCAGGCAGATGGAGGGATAAATGAACGAAGCAGCAAGTGATGCCAGCTTTACCTGACATATCTGTCTTTCCAAGTTTTGCCTTCATAATATTCGACTTAGGAATGCAGGGAAATGTCTCCAATCTGACTCCATCTTCATGGAAAAGTAAGAGCAGGGGCTTGAGGCTGCAGGAGTCACTTGGCCCGTCCTCAGTGGTGTGCTGGAGCCAACTGGCACTGGCTTGCAGGAGCTGGTCGTGCTCATCTCCTTTCAACTTTGTGCTCAGTGACGTCATGCTGGTAGCTTGAAATTGGCCATGAAGGGGATATTTACACCATGGAAATCTGCAAATGCTACCAATCAAGACTTCTTCTATTTTCTTCTTTTTCTTTTTCTGGAGAGCTGGCTCACCAGCACATCATTGCCCTCTGTTTTTCTTGACCTATCCCCAATGGATTTCTGCCAGTGTCCAGTAAAACGTCACCAAATTTCTGACATAGCGTCAGCACAAAGTGACAACCCAAAATGAGTCAGAAAGCGATGAATTCTCTCCACCTGTGTCATCATCAAAAAAAAAACTTGGGAGCAGAGCTTTATCTGTCCCATAATCTCCATAATATGCAACCCTGCAAAGCTCCACCAAATCAATATTGATATGTGACAAAAGTGTGCTTTCTAAGCAAATGCAGCTTAAGATAATATGTGATTCCCTTGTACTCATTTTCAACCAGATTAATCCCACTAGATCTCCTGTCCCCAGAAGAAACTCAGGAGCCACCCCTGCTCCCAACTTTGGGATATCCACAGTTGCAATGGAAGCTGTTTGCAGCAGTGACTTCTGCAACTCCTGTGGCTTCTGTGATCCTAATGGCTTCAGAGCATCAGGATTTCTGGCCCCAAGATTGCCTTTAGTGTGTGGGAAGTTTGGGTGGTATCTGAGCCTTGGGAGGTAAATCCTGGAGGCTCTGCACCTTCCTGAGAGTCTCTTCTTTGGTGCCTTTGGTAACATCTCAGCAGCTTCAATGATGACAGAAGAGGCCACTTAGCAGAAAGAACAAGAGTGAAGGAAAGTAAGAATGTCTCTTGGTAATTATCAGAACAGCATCTGGAAGCACAGTTTTTCACCCCTCCCCCTTGGGGACTTCTAGAAATAGCTGAGTGAGGGTCTTTGAGGAGAGCCTTTTGGTCCCAGTTCACGGATGGGAGAAGAGTTTCACTTCCAGGTGTCATTTTGTGAAACAGCGCAGGCACAAAAATTTGGATTCTGGATTTAATCGGACACGATTTAACTATTGGTTAAACCTCTAACAATAATTTAGCCATTCATTTATACTTCGAGATTAAAAAAATGCAAAGAGATCTCTAATGACTTAAAATCCTCTTCTGAAGAAAAGAGAGCAAAGTGGTATGGGCCTCTGACTTGCCATCTTATATATGATATAATTTTGTTCTTTGAAAGCATCAGTAGTTTGTACCCCTGGAATATTCTGAAATAAAAATAAATAAATAAATAAATAAAGTTTTCCAAACCAAAAAAAAAAAAAAAAAAAAGAACTTTTTCAGTTTTTTAAAAGACCACAGTAAAAATCCACTCGTTTTGAACCATTGGGGATAAAATCTGTACTGCCTCGCATTGGAAAGGTACTCAGTAACATTTTTGTAGAGCTGGCTTTGTGAATGAAATACTTTTTTCCTATAATAAACTAAAATAGATGTTAACTTAGTAATAACTCATTTACCCAATCAGCTGGCATAGGCAGAAGATCCTACTAGAATCTCCAGCTCCTTCCATGACTTATCTTTTCAACTGGGGCAATTTCACTAGACTGAAGTCCATGGTGACACAAACCATCCATAACTCTCTTCTTTATCAAGTGCCTGGTGCTTTGAATTAGCTCAATAAGTATATACTGAATGAGAATAACAAAGTAGATCTCGAAAATAATTTCACAGATAACAGTCACATCAATTCTACCCTCAAATTTAGTTTTGAGCAATAAATATTAAAGTGGTTTATACTCAGGAAAAGTTTATTCTAAAATTTCCTTTTCAATGACACATTCATGTGTAGGGTATGATATTTATAAATATGCAAGTGACAAAACTAATGAAAACAGTGGAACTGTTTGGTAAAATTGAAACAGTCTATCAACTACAGGGTATAAACTGGTTTATAATCTAAACCAATAGTGAGAGAAACAGAAAACCTGTGAGTCCGTGGTCCTGGCTAGGACTTTGGTTCGAGCAGAATCCAGCTATTTATAATCCTTGGAAGAGAAACTCTATTTTTACACATTGCACATATGTCAATATATTTGCATAGGGTACTATAAAGGTTTTTAAAAAGCTTTCCTCTTATATTCTGAGGTTTTGATTTTCTTTTTCTCTTTAATATTTCTTCTTATCTTCCCATCAGTCATTGGGCACAGTCCCTTAGAGCAGAAGTGCAGAGAAGACAGAGGGGTGTTTAGCCCATTACCTCGGTTGGTCCAAGGGTCCAATACTGCAGGCTCATTCCCTGCCTAGGACAGCTGGCTGTGCACAGTGTGGGGAAAGTCCTTTGTTTGCAGGCTATGCCACACCCTCTCTTTGGTTTGTCAGCTGCCTGGCAATTTCTGTCCTTGGCCACAAGTGCCATTAGATGACAGGATAGGGACGACTGAAGGCAAACACATCAGCACTCCTAGAAAAGCAATTCTCCATTTGTGTTCTGTGGATAGTGAGTCATGCTAGTATACTGAGAACTGAGGTGAACAGAAAACAAGGGGAAGAGGGTAAAGGACACCCTCCCTGGTTACAAATTTGGAAAATACTCACTTTGGGCATTTTTGTTGGCTTGAATGGCAGATGATGAAAATAAAATGTCAACAAAATAAGAAGCTGGTATTGAATTACTGGGAAAGTATTTTTTCTCATGGCTGCATGAGAAACAGACTTTACTATTTATGTACATCTTAATTTTTAGACATTAAAAATTATAGGAATATAGCCAAAATTAAAAATAACCTGTGTTTTGTACTTTCTTGATGTGTAACTATAGAACATTCCTTGACCTTCCTCTGCCCTCACTCCCAGTATTTAGTTACCATGGCTACCACTGAAGCTCACTATTTTTTTTTCTGATATGAAAGGATAACAGTGCCATATGAGGAACAAACTGAAGGCTGAACATGCAAACTCAGAGTGTAGTCTTATTATAATATGGAACTTGCCTGAGTTAATCCATGTGCTTTGCAATATATATAATTATTATTTTGCTGCATTTGTCCTCCATTTTGAACTTCTCCTCCTGGATCCAAATCAAGCCACTGGACAACTATGTGTTTTTGTTTGTGCTCTTCCCTCAGCCTGGAAAGAGCTTACTCATCCCTTAGGGCTTGGCGGTAGTACCATCATCTGAGAAATGCTCAGTCCTTAAAGCCTGTACCTCTGTCCTATCCTACAGTCTCTGCATGTTTCCAATTTCTTATGATTTTAGGAGTTATTCAGCAGCAGGTCTAGTTAATTCTTAGCAATGAGACTGCTGTTAAAGCATGTTTTGGCCTTCCTTTTCTTTTTTATTGTTTTTTTATTTTTTTGAGGCAGGGTCTCACTTTGTTGCCTGGGCTAGAGTCCAGTGTTGTCATCATAGTTCACTGCAACCTCCAATTCCTAGGATCAAGCGATCCTCCTGCCTCAGCCTCCCAGGTAGCTGAGACTACATGTGTGCACCACCATGCTCGGCTACTTTTTCTATTTCTTTGTAGAGGTGGGGTCTTGCTCTTGTTCAGACTGGTCTAGAACTCCTGGCCTCAAGCAATCCTCCTGCCTCAGCCTCCCAGAATGCTAGGATCCTTTTATTTTTTAAATCTGTTTAAATATCTGTTTAGTAGACCAATTTTCACATGAGAAGTCACTGGGGTGTGAGCTTTCGTTATATTTATGATGTTCATTATACTATGTACATATAATATTTTTATTATAACCATTTATTTATTTTGTTTTTTTTCTATTTGGGGTATAATTTATAATATACCTAAAATAATAGATTAGCATAGCATTTATAATTTATAAATAAATATGCAATGTTGGGATAAGTGATTACATTTTTTATTGATGAACTATTAAAAAAAATTTGAAGATGACTCTTTGATATTCCTGAGGGAAGTAACATGTTTTATTTTTCTGTGTGTCCATGCATCCAGCATGGTGCTGGTGTGTGCTTGACATGAAGTATAGTGGCACCACAAAAAAAGTTTATGGAATGAAATATGACCCATCATTTTCAAGCTGAGAAAGCCTGGGGGTTAACAGTAAGGATTACTATAGTACTTTGTGTTCGCTTTTACCTCAACTAATGCCCAGCCCCCTCTTGGCTATTCTAAGAGGCGACCTCCAGGGGTGTCCATTGAGGCTTCCACACACTGTCCTGCTCCTGAGCTGACTTGAAGATCTATCGATGCCTCTGCTACCTCTGCTGATTCAAACAGTGACCATTCAGAAGTACCCCAAATCCACTTCCCGTCTCCTGCATAGCCAACAATTCTCCTTACAGAGCCTTTCCTGGTGGGCCTCAGTTTTTATTTACAGCTTTATTATTTATTATTCTATTTGCACCCTCTGTAGGCCTCAGTTTTTGGCTTTGCATAACATTTGCTCTCCCCTTGGAAAGTGACATCGTCGTTCTTAGATCAAGCTTATGGATGGAGTGCAGCTTTTTCTTTCTGGACAATTCCTTTCCAGGAGGTTTCTTTGACCACCCTGCGCACAGTCTGCCTCTTGCTTCCATCCCTTCTCCCAATCATGTCTGTTTGACATCCAGGCTTGTCCAGACTGGGCCTAAACTCAAATGGTTTCAGAGCATAGATGAATAATAAACAGGTGAAACAGTGTAGTTGTGTATTAAACCCCTAGGAACTAAATATTTTTTCCTCCTTTTTTAACTGAAACATGAAACTTTTTTGGTGTAACTTTTGTATTTCCTGTTAGGTACAGGAAAGAATTTCTCTACAATAAAAAAAAAAGTGCAAATGTAGTAATAAATACATGACAATTGACTCTCGGTCTCAGTGCTCAAGAGGTAATGAAAAGTGATAAGGGCTGTGGTAGGTTAGCTAGTAAATGCTCTATTTAAATGGGTAGACTACTATTCAATCCAGATAAATTAGCTATGTGGGACTATGGGCCCAGTGGTGCCAGATCTTTTGATTTTTTTCGATAACATCTAAATGTCTACGGCCATACCATTCTGAACGCACCTGATCTCATCTAATCTCGGAAGCTAAGCAGGGTCGGGCCTGGTTAGTACTTGGGTGGGAAAATCTAAATAGATAATTTGTGAAATCTGATAAAAAAAAAAAAAGTCATGTGAAACACACACCCATGCACGTGCACACACATGCACACACAGAAACCATCATCATTTTGTAAGTCTAAGTCTAAATTTGTAAGTCACAAGTCTATACCCTCAAATAGGGACCCTGCTGGAGGATTAATAATAATGCAGTATATAATCAGTTCATGTAAACAGTTACAGTTAATATTAATATTATAATATTTTTTATCTGGCTAAGCCAGGTACTTCTTCTAGTTTAATTGTGGAAAGGGCAAAGAATTGCTGGTTGAAATAGGTAGAGAATTCTGAGGCCTCTTTGCAGTATTCTGGACCTATTTTGTCCTAGAGCATTGTGTCTCGGTGTGGGGTCCTAGGACCAACAACATCAGCATCACCTGGGAACTTGTTAGAAATGCAAATTCTCTGGCCCCGCCCCAGACGCGCAAAATCAGAAACTCTGAGGGTGGGGACCAACAATCTGTGTTAACGAGCCTTCTGGATGATTGGGATGTACACTGAAGTTTGAGCACCATTGTCCTGGGCTTTCAGAGGGAGATTTCCCACTCACAGTAGGTTCCTGGAGCCCTGGCAGGCTGGGATAACCCTGGTCCTCCTGCCACCCCACCTTCAACACCAGGTTTAAAGAGCCAAGATATGTCTGATATGTGAACCGTGAGTTCATTTTGGCTCTTCAAGAAAGGAATATTGGACTGAGACTCCAAAGAGGAAGTTGGCACTTAGTAGCAGGGAAAAAGGGATTTGTAAGTTAAGTATGTTGAGAGGGAAGAGGAGAAAAAAAAATGTTTGTAGATTTCCTCTTGTTCTTCCTCTCACAGATTTATTTTAAAAAAATAGGCTAGTGATTTGATTTAAGGAAATATCTTCCTCATCCTTCCTTCTACCTAGTCTCTTACAAATGGCTACTTCTGTTTTAATTTCAAAGATTCACTGGGGTCAACAGACAAAGGCTCTGAGTAATATAGAGTTAAGGGAGTGACTACTACATGATTTAAATTTAAACAATTTGGTTTGGTGCGGTGGCTTACGCCTGTAATCCTAGCACTTGGGAGGCCAAGGCAGGAGGATCACTTGAGCTCAGGAGTTCGAGACCAGCCTGAGCAAGAGTGAGACCCCAGTCTCTACTGAAAATAGAAAAAAATTACCCTGGCATGGTGTTGCGTGCCTGTAGTTACTCGGCAGGCTGAGGCAGGAGGATCGGAGGATCGCTTGAGCCCAGGAGTTGGAGGTTGCTGTGAGCTAAGCTGATGCCACAGCACTTTAGCCCAGGCAACAGAGTGAGACTCTGTCTCAAAAAAAAAAAAAAAAAATTTAACCAACGTGATTTTTCAACACCATCCTTAGATTCTGAAGGCATAATAGGTGAGGGGTCATGTTTGGGCTTGGGGCACACTTCAGGGAAGTTGGGGCTGGGAAGGCCCCTTGTGGTGCAGAATGAGATCACCGAGATCTCATTTATATAATTTCAGTGAAAGGCATGGAAAATGAACACAGATGGGAAAACAGGAAAGGTGCCTACAAGAAGGAAGTGATAGGAAAGAGAAAGGCAATGGATAGCATTGGGGCAGAGTGCCCTGTTCCATTCTCTCTTAGCGAAAGCTCTTCACCAGCCTGCTTGGAGAGGCGCTGCACAGTAATTTCATAGTTGAATAGTCCCTGAGCTCTCCAGGCCCCACATGAGTCTTATTTCTTGTCTTTTTTTTTTTTTTTCAAAGTTAGAGCAGGAAGAATAGTGATGAGATTTAAAGGAACATTCTTTTACGTCGTACATAGCCTTAAAGTCCTGTAGCACTTTATGGGTTTGTAAAACTGTAACCAATATTGTATCTCAAAGTTAAGACACTAATGGAACTCAGGAACACAACTTTAATGCATGATTTCTTTATGATTGAATTCAACTTTGTTCTTTAGTTACCCTTTCTGTACTCCTTCCCTGCAATCTCTACCAGAGATAGAGAACTTGGATATTTCCTGGTAAATTCAATTTAATCTGGTGATTTTGTCCCCCAGTAACATTCAATATGCATAATTCAGTCCTAGACCAAATCAAGATTCCATTTTGGTCTTTCCTTTCCCTCCTCCCAAGCTCTCCCCCTTCATGTCTTGGGGTATCACAGAAACACCGTGCATCCGTGGTGGGGAGTGGGAGGGAAGTTTGCTAAAATGATTAGTTTAGTGGAAGTAGCAGGATGGAGGCACATCCAGTATCTGGTTTAAAGGGGCTTCCCTGCTGCTTTCAGGACTGGCTACATAATTTAGAGGGCCCGGTGCAAAACAAAAACGTGTTCAAAAATAATTAAGAATTTCAAGGCAGCAACAGCAGAGCATTGAGCCTAGTGCAGGACCCCGTGTAACTGCACAGGTCATGTGCCTATGAGGCCCATCCTGCCTGTGTTCTCTGTTGTCATCTCTGAGCCTGGCTTTGGGTGAAAGTAGTGCCCACGTCACTCTCTGGTGAAATGAGTCTCTCCTGCTATCTTGGAACCCCGCCGCAACTCACACTGGGGCTGCATAATCCCTCAGGGGTAGCCATGCCTTCCATTTCAACCCCAGTTTGGGTGATCCGCCTTGAAGCCCTCTGCCTTGGTGACTTTCCTATTGGCATACTGGCTGCCTTCCCAACCTACCTTCCACCCTCTCTGGGCAGGTGGCCACTTCTGTATCTCCTCCGTATACTTAGAGGGCATTAGTCTCCATCAACTCCCTTTCAGAAGCTGCCAGATCTGTACTGTCTGTCTTTGTATTCCATGGCACAGCTGATGTCAGTGGGAATCTTACTCTCAAATTTTGCTCATGAAACAGAACGTCAGGTTCTTCCGCCTTAGATTCCCCAAACTTTGTGGGGAGCCGTTTTATGTTCATGACTTCCCTCAATTTATCTGGAAGAGAGGGAGAGAAATTTTTTTTTCTTCTCTCTTCTTTTCGGCTGTTTTCTAATTACTATAAAGTGGGGTGGGGAGTGGCGGAAACCATTTCTATTTTTCCCAGTTTAAATGCACCCATCAATCATCTTTGTCACATAGTCTAGATCAAGGCTGGCAAACTAAGGGCTAAGGGTCAACTCTGGCTACACCCATTCATTTATGTCTTGTCTGCGGCTGCTTCTGTGCTCCAACGACAGAGACCACATGGCCTGCAAAGCCTAAAATATTTAATATCTGCTTCTTTGTAGAAAAAGTTTACCAATCCTTGTGCTGGATGCTCACAGCTGAAAGTAAAGTGGCTTTCTCCCCAGCGCTACCTATATGGGGTACTGAGAGGTGTTGGATAACCTGCCATAGGTTAATGCTTCCTGTCCTGATGCTGCTAGTAAATACTTTCACATACATATGGAGAGTAGAACAGGCATTGTGGTTCCACATATGTACAACAGGTAGTACGTCTGTGCATTATTGTCCTCATTTTACAGACAAGGAAACTGAGGGTCGGAGAGGTAAGTGACTTGTCCAGTGCTATAGAATAAGTGTGTGGAGTTAGGGATGCAGCTTTTTTGATTCCTCAGGGTTAATGGCAAGCATCTTCAGGAAGATTCAGCCTGTTAGGAAAACAGATGCTAAAGATGTTGATGTCTGACGTCATGGGACACCTTAAGGTCCACTGAGGCGTTGGTGTGCTAGGGTAGGGTGGCTGTAGGGTGAAGAAGACAGGGGGTTAGGGGTCATTAAGTGTTTGCAAAAATTATTCCAAAAGGTGATCACTCATTTTCTTATATACTTCCTGCCTATACATTGAATCTGAAACTTCTGCTTTGTGGCATGGCATTTTAGATAAAATAAATTCCTAGTGCACATTAATTAGCTCATCATAAAGTTCTCAGACTCTATGGCTCTTGCCAGCCTTTGCATTCATATAGCAACTAAGTTTATGCAGATTTGCTGACTGATACAGAATCTACAGCCTCTTAACACAGCATCAGAGTGATAAACATCTGTAAAAACCAGACAAACATCTTGGACAATTATGGTTTCAGTTGCATTCATAGGATGTGTTTTAATAGGAATAATTTTTACTTTTCTCCTTTCTTGGTTTATGAAGTAGCTATGGTCTGTTTTCAATTTAGGCTCCCTATACTTTGATCTAATCTAAGACAAAAGATGCTCAGGGCCAATTAGAAGAGACAGAAGTCAGGAGGAGTTCAAAGCAAAACACAACCAGACTCCAAACATTACAACTGATTTTAAGTTGTTCTTTTATGTTAACAGATACTCTAGGGATTTGAAAGGAAAGACATTTAAAGAACACCTGAATACAGTTGACGTGTGTGCAGGCAATTAGAATGCATGAAGTCATTCTCAGCACACAGATGGGCTGATTTGTGCAGTATTTCATTCTTCTTTTTTGTCAGCATGAAGCAGTGATATCATCCAAACCACTGCATGTCTTTCTCCCCATGGAGGTTAACTCGTCTTGTTCACACTGACTGTCAATTGAGATTTGCCTCATATTTCTTGAAAATGCAATAAAATCATTTGGGAATACTTGCTGTATAAAGATAAACATTTTTCTATCAAGAAATTTTTTACAGTTGGCTTAATAGAATTAAGAATTAGCTAATCCACACATTAGAATTTTTCTTCATGCAGCTAATTAAAAAAATCAGTTTAACTCATATCCAGTTGTCATAAAATTATTATGTTTCTGGAGTCTTATGACTTTCCCAACTCAAAAAGTCAAAAGTCAAGACTCTGAGAGCAAAGTTACCCTTTAGCTCCTTTGAAGATCTCAAGTATTAAGGAGTCGAAAGGCAGTGTGAGGGGAGTGGCGAGGGAAGAGAATGTGATCTTAGTAGAAAAAGGTATTATGAGAATAGAAATTAATGAAAGAAATCTGGAATAGCAGGATTTCATATTGGTTATTGTTGTTTAAGACTGCTTGGAGATGCTATACCCTGAGACTAAACTTATTTCAGCCTCATGAAAGGGTGTCTATGAATGTATTTGCATTCCATTAGTCCTGACACGGTGGTAAAAGCTTCTATTCAGACTTCTCCTTACACATGAAAAATTCAGAATGTGTTCTAGTTCAGCGATTCCTAGGTACTAGTCATATTATTTGGGCAAATGACTATATACCTTTCTAAGTCTCTTTTTCTTTATCAATTGACTGATTGATTGATTGACAGTCTTCTTCTGTCACTGGGGCTAGAGTGCAGTGGCATCATCATAGCTCACAGCAGCCTCAAACTCCTGTGCTAGGCTCAAGCAATCCTTCTGCCTCAGTGTCCCAAGTAGCTGGGACCACAGGTGTGTACCACCACACCTGGATGATTTTTCTGTTTTTTGTAGAGATGAGGTCTATCTATGCTGCTCAGGCTGATCTCAAACTCCTGGCCTCAAGTGATCCTCCCATCTCGGCCTCCCAAAGTGCTAGGATTACAGGTGTGAGCTACTGTGCCTGGCCTCCTTTTTCTTATCTTTAAAGAGGAACAATGATAATATCTGCTTTACCAGGTTGTTATAAGCATTCCATGAGATGATACTGCATATGTCAAGTATTTAACCCACTACTCAACGCACAAAAAGCTCTTTAGTAAATATTGGTTACTGTTGTCATTGTTGTTTTTGAGAATGAAGGTAATATTTAAGAATAATTCTGCAAATATAGACTGCTGAGAAAAATCTAAGATACTTGTCTTTCTGGCTACAGAGAGAGCTATTTTGCTAGTGGGAGAGAAATGACTGATTCTTATTCAATTCTGGGCCTGGGACTTTTTAGGGAAGATGAAATACAGGAAGGAATTCTAGTCCTGGCTAACCAGCAGTCTGGTAATTTTCCAGGTGTTTAGCAACTTTAATTAAAGTAAATGGAGACATTCCCTTTTCTTCAGAGGCCATACAGTGCTATTACAATATCTGAAAAAATTATAGTGGTCAAGTAGGAAAAATATAGGTAAAATTTACCAGGAATCTAAAGAGTTATCATAATCACCTAAATTTGAGGCCCTTACTCTTTCTATGTAATCAAAGTTTACATATGATAAACTATGTCCAGTGGAACAGTGACATCAGAATTACAATAACAAAGTGTGACAAATATAAAAATGTATTTGAGGTTCAAGAATGAATCATTGATGTTGAAAATGCCAGAAAACAGTATGACATTATGTATTCACAACTGTATATAACAGTACATTGCTAGACAGTTAAATGCTTTTCTCTTTCATATAAATGACAGTAGCCTCCCTTATTTCTGTGAAGGAAGTAAAAAAGAAAAAACAAAAACCTGTTACAGATGCTGGAAATGAGTATAAAGGGGTGAAGCACAACACCCAGCCTGCAAGGTCACAGATCCTTCGGTCTTGGTGTATGTTTAGGAAATGCTCACGAGGATATGTGGGTCCTAGTTCCAACTATCCCATTCACCAGCTCCGTGACTCTGAGCCTTGTTTTCCTCAGTTGTAAAGTGGGAGGAGTACAGGTGCTACATGCTAGTTATTTCAGGGAGATAAAATAGAAACACTGTTCTTACGCAAAGTGGTTTCTATTCTAGATGGGTCAACAAGACTAACACCAGAAGCTGTTCAAGACCCAGACTAGACTGTATATAATCAGGTGCTCAATGGGTGGAATAGACTAGGTGTGCTACAGGAGTTTTGCAGAGGAAGAGTCAGTATTAGCTAGAATAGGGGAGAGAGATGTTGTGGAGGGGTGGCCAACAGGTGTGCTTATGGCCAACAGGTGTGCTTATGTACCACATGTCAGGCTCAGTGACAAAGATGTAGTATAAGAAGTTCCAGCTTGGCCGGGTGTGGTGGCTCACGCCTGTAATCCTAGCTCTCTGGGAGGCCAAGGCGGGCAGATCGTTTGAGCTCAGGAGTTCGAAACCAACCTGAGCAAGAGTGAGACCCTGTCTCTACTATAAATAGAAAGAAATTAACTGGCCAACTAATATATATAGAAAAAATTAGCCAGGCATGGTGGCGCATGCCTATAGTCCCAGCTACTCGGGAGGCTGAGGCAGTAGGATTGCTTGAGCCCAGGAGTTTGAGGTTGCTGTGAGCCAGAGTGACGCCACTGCACTCACTCTAGCCTGGGCAACAAAGTGAGACTCTGTCTCAAAAAAAAAAGAAGTTCCAGCTTCAATCTGGAGGGATCTGGTTTGAATCCTGCCAACCACCCAGGCTCTGTGACTTCAGACATACTGGTTATCCTGTTGCTCTGTGGAGCTGATACCTCCCTCTCTTCAGGCTAATTGGGGGAAAATTAGAGCTATTTGCATCTCTTTCATTTCCCACTTTGCCAGTACTTAGGTGTCAAAAGTCAGTACCCACTCTTCCATCTACTTTCCTTTCTCCAAAATTGTGTTGACATCTCTGATCAGCTGTCATTTACACTCCTATTTTCTCTGTCATCTTTTGTTTCTTTATTTTTATTTTAGTGCATTTCAGGAGAGAGTGGAAATAAATGCCAGTATTTAATTCACTATGTTTATACCAAAGTGTATGTGTTACTTTAACAAAAATTTTATGTGTTAGAAATTTTGCCAAATATTACTAATTGCTTTTGGCATCAGTTGACCACAAGTGTATCTAAATCTTTCTTGATTCTAATTATATTTTCATCTGGTCATTTTAATTGGAAACAATAAGTTCTATAAATAAACAATAAGTTCATTTAGATATTCTTATATCTAAAATGTTATAAATTCAAGCCATCAAATGATGTCTATCAATTGGTCTTTTGATGATTTTAAAAAGTCTTATTAAGTCTCCTCAAGGAGATTATATGTTTGAGGCAATAACAATTATATAAGTATGAAAGTGCCAAATAATTAATATGAAGAACAAGTAGGCCGGGCGCTGTGGCTCACGCCTGTAATCCTAGCTCTTGGGAGGCCGAGGCGGGCGGATTGCTTGAGGTCAGGAGTTCAAAACCAGCCTGAGCAAGAGCAAGACCCCGTCTCTACTATAAACAGAAAGAAATTAATTGGCCAACTGATATATATATATATATAAAAATTAGCCGGGCATAGTGGCACATGCCTGTAGTCCCAGCTACTCGGGAGGCTGAGGCAGAAAGATCACTCGAGCCCAGGAGTTTGAGGTTGCTGTGAGCTAGGCTGACGCCACGGCACTCACTCTAGCCTGGACAACAAAGTGAGACTCTGTCTCAAAAAAAAAAAAAAAAAAAAAAAGAACAAGTAAATATATAAAATTTCCAAGAAAGGAAAAATGATACCTGTTGAAATACTCAGAGGAGGCCTGAAGAGTACAGGGGAAGAATAGACCATTTTAGAAAAGAAACTCATGAGCAAAGATACAAAAATAAAATATATCATACATAATCTTTTTTTTTTTTTTGAGACAGCATCTCCCTCTGTCACTCTGACTAGAGTGTAGTGGTGTCATCATAGCTCACTGCCACCTCAAGCTCCTGAGCTCCAGTGATTCTCCTGCTTCAGCCTCCTGAGTAGCTGGGAATACAGGTGTGCACTACCACAACAGGCTAATTTTTCTATTTTTGTAGAGACAAAGTCTCACTCTTGCTCAGGTTGCCTCAGCCTCCCAAAGTGCTAGTATTATAGGCGTGAGCCACCGCACCTGGCCCCAGACATAATTTTTAGTTGGTGAATAAATAAGCATGGTAAATGTAAGGGCGGTATTGAAAGGTAAGGCTAGAAATATAATTTTTCTGGAAATGGAGGATCTTGAATACTAGGTTATGGCTGATAGAATGGAAAGTCAAAGGCAGCTGCAGCAGACATTATGATAAAAGAGTCAATCAATCTGGGTATTTTCATTAAAATATTGGTAAAAGAGGTCACCATATGTTATCATTCAAAGTTTAGAACTCAAATTGTACATTCTTTCAGACTCAGGCATGCTAATTTAAAAATATTTCTTGTTCCGTGGTAGTTTCCTGATCTAGTCTCTTGTCATTTTCTGTCTTTTTTTTTTTTTTCTGGAAACTTTTCTAGGTCTGTTGATAACATCCTTGAAGGATATTTCAACTTCATAAAATATTTCACCATGGTTGTAAGCTGGGGTAGAATAATATTTTTCTATTTTGCCACAGTTATAATATTTTCCTTGGCCTTTGATTACAGCATCACTGCACTGACTCCAAGAGCATCCCCTTCCCTGAATTCTAACATTTTCTGAAATTATTTAAAGAAATTTTTAATTTGTCTGGATAGATCTGTCCTAGTAAGATAAAAAATACTTTAAATGAGCAAAAACCTTAGTTATTTGAGAGGATTTGATGAGTGCAGATAACGAGAAGTGAAAAGAATCATTTAACATGGCTTCTTGCATAAATAGGATAAAGAGAACAAAAGCAAATTGTAAAGGAAGTTTAGGGCAAAACCTAGGAACATTTCTGAACAATATGTGCTATTAGAATAAATGACAACCTCATGAGAAGTGTTTGAACATTTCATGAGTTGGGATATTTATAAGCAGATTGAACCAAGTAAACAAGATGTACACACAGGAAATAATCTGGCATTGATAGAGAATAAACTAGTTGACTTAATTGGTCTTTTGCATCTTAAAATTCACTGATGACATAAAACTAGAACAGATGTTTTCTTTTGCCTTTACTTTTGGGTGCTTTGGGTATTGTCATTTAAGTCTAAAAGAAAGAAGCAGGACAGTTCTGTGGTAATGTTCTGGAAGCCCTACTTGTAGTAGGCCTTTTGCCAGGCCACACTATAAAATGTCAGCTTTTCTGTAATTATGTGCTTTCCTTTTTATTATGTATTATATTTTTTTCTTATGATTCTATAAAGTACTTTATTTATTTATTTTAGCATATTATGGGGGTACAAATGTTAAGGTTACATATATTGCCCATGCCTTCCTCCCCCTTCGAGTAAGAGCCTCAAGCATGTCCATCCCCCAAATGTTGCACATCTTACTTGTGGCTGTATATACCCATCCCCTTATAAAGTACTTTAAAAATAGAAATTAAATATATAAAATTGTTGTGGCATCTCATCCTATGTGCTAGGTAGGGTCTTAAAAATACACATAGATAAAACCAGGAACAGAGAGGAGTTGCATACTTGAGAAGCACAGGAAAGATGCCAAAACCTAATTTATGCAGAAAAGACATTTTCGTTGGTGGTGGGGATGGAGAATATTTTGACTAATGTTGAATCATAGCAGAAAAAGACAAATCTGAAAAGGGGCAAGAACAGGAGTGACAATACTAGGGAAAATTCAAGGTCAAGATTTGTAGGAGCTAAGGAAGCTTGGGGACTAGAATTGCTATAGACTATTGTTTCTTTTTTCTGTTTGAATGTTCTAGAAATATTTGTTAGTTCAGCATAAATGACTCAAAGTCTTTACATTTTCTGGTTCCTGTGGTATTATTCACCGAACAGTATGCTCTAGCATTGCCCAATATTGTATGTGGGAGGGGGAGGGAAGAGGAGAGATGACCATAGATAAAAGAGGAAGGTCTGGAATAACATTCGGTCTCTTCTCTTCTCTTCTCTTCTCTTCTCTTCTCTTCTCTTCTCTTCTCTTCTCTTCTCTTCTCTTCTCTTCTCTTCTCTTCTCTTCTCTCCTCTCCTCTCCTCTCCTCTCCTCTCCTCTCCTCTCCTCTCCTCTCCTCTCCTCTCCTCTCCTCTCCTCTCCTCTCCTCTCCTCTCCTCTCCTCTCCTCTCCTCTCCTCTCCTCTCCTCTCCTCTCCTCTCCTCCCCTCCCCTCCCCTCCCCTCCCCTCCCCTCCCCTCCCCTCCCCTCCCCTCCCCTCCCCTCCTCCCCTCCCCTCCCCTCCCCTCCCCTCCCCTCCCCTCCCCTCCCCTCCTCTCCCCTCCTCCCCTCCCCTCCCCTCCCCTCTCCTCCCCTCCTCTCCCCTCCTCCCCTCCCCTCCCCTTTCCTCCCCTCTCCTCCCCTCCCCTCCCCTCCCCTCCCCTCCCCTCCCCTCCCCTCCCCTTCTCTTTTTTTCTTGAGACAGAGTCTCGCTTTGTTGCCCAGGCTAGAGTGAGTGCCATGGTGTCAGCCTAGCTCATAGCAACCTCAAACTCCTGGGCTCAAGAGATCCTCCTGCCTCAGCCTCCCGAGGAGCTGAGACTACAGGCATGTGCCACCATGCCTGGCTAATTTTTTCTATATATATTAGTTGGCCAGTTAATTTCTTTCTATTTATGGTAGAGACGGGGTCTTGCTCTTGCTCAGGCTGGTTTTGAACTCCTGACCTCGAACAATCCACCCGCCTCAGCCTCCCAGAGTGCTAGGACTACAGGCGTGAGCCACCATGCCCGGCTGATTTTTTCTATATATATCAGTTGGCCAATTAATTTCTTTCTATTTATGGTAGAGACGGGGTCTCGCTCTTGCTCAGGTTGGTTTTGAACTCCTGACCTCGAACAATCCACCCGCCTCAGCCTCCCAGAGTGCTAGGATTACAGGAGCGAGCCACCGCGCCAGGCCTGGGTCTTTCTTTTCTTCACACTGTAGTCAGCAAATTCAACACAAGTATTACTGACTGACTATTAAAAAAGAAAAGCAAGTATATTCATGTTAAGATAATTTGATTATTAAAAAGAAGAATCTGTGCCCCAAATAACAGTGATTGAAAAAAAAGGTTATAAAACCTGATATGCTCTTCAGCTTATTTATACCTTTTTCTGGGGGAGAGCTTTCTTCAAAGCTGTACACTGGGATGAAGCAAAGGCATTCTTGGCTTCTTTCAGAAAGTCTGTTTTCTACATGTCTTAAACTTGCAGCCATGCAATCAACTATTAAGAAGCCTACGGAGATCCAGATGCCTTTTTTGTTACCTGCCTGCTACCCCTGTAACCACAATAGACAGGATTTGGCCAACTCCGAGTAAATGTTTACTATTGTTCAGCTCTGGGGCTTTTAACACAATAAGTTTGTAATTGTTCCTGTTCAGACTTGGCATCCTGTTTTTATAACCTGTACCCTTAATAATTGACCAGGTTGCTTCTCAGGAAGATTTTTTGAGTGATTCATCATTTTACCAGTTCTGCAGGAGGTTAACGATTTCAGAAAAAGTATTATTGCTTAGTAACATAGTTTAAATTGCTATGTGAAGCAGGAGCGTCTATGCAAGAGTGTCTATGCAGGAAAACATATGCATGAATTTCTCAAATTCCGTAGTGTGGAATGAGAAAACATTATTTTAGCACTTGCAACTTTTTCTTGATCCTCTGATTTATGAGGTATCCCCCACCCCATTCCATTTTGCTTGTGTTTAGGAACTTAGAGGAAAGTTGTACAGTGAGTAGATATTTAGAGTCAGACCTGGGTTCAAATCCTAGTTCTTCTATTCACCAGGAGTAGCTGTGTGATCCAGGAAAGGATATTTAATCTCTTTAAACCTCAGTGGCCTCATCTATAAATCTGAGAATAATATCACCTACTTTACAGGGGTCATGTGAATATTCAATGAGATAATGTATGTAAAATGCTTACTACAATGTATAACACTTAAGAAACATTAAGTGAGAGCTATTAAAGAGTACGAATGTTACCAATTGTGATACATGGAAGTCCATTATTGTTTGGACCTTTTCTTCCTGCAAAATGGAATAAAGCAGTTCAAGGTAGAGATTATTGATGGTAGACTTAGTTGTGCTAATGAGAAATTATGTTTCTCTCCCTCATAGTTGCTAATTACTTCCTAAAACATTTCTTGACTAGTTTGCTATCACTGAGTACTTTGCATTCCCGAGAAATAGAACAGGTGCTGATGGTTGAATTTGTCGTGGTGATAAAGATAGAAGACCCTATTTGGCTTTTCAAGAAAGAACAAAAATCTATGTGCTCATGCCAAAGGAAAAGTAATGAAATTTCAGTGTCACAAAGGAAAAATATTTGCTAAAACAGAATTAGCATCATGGGTCTACCACATGAGATTTTTCCATCAGCCAAAGGGAATTAATGTGGAAGGCAACAGGAAACTCAAGCTTTCAACTTGATTAATGATATAAAATAATGAGATAACTCTAAAATGTGTGGAGTTTTTTTTTCTGTAAAAATACTATAACACTATAATAAAATTTATTTAAAAACATTAACTGCAGGTTCCCTACCACTCCATACCACATGTGAATTCCTTTTATCTGAAATAATTTTTCTATAAGATCTTAAGGATCTTTGAGATGATGCATCAAATATTGATTTGACTTCAACTTGAATCATGAGTTAATAGAGATCCCAGATAATAGTTCCAAAAGCACAGAAGTGAGGGGGTGATGTTTTAAACTTAATCATACACAGCCTGAATCTTATACAGTATTTGTATCTGACTATATCGTGTATTTGTGCCTATTTTAGAAAGAACTTAACATATAGAAAGTTGGTACTATAATAAAAAGACTCCACTTTCTGTATGTTTGCAAATACAATTATGATTGAGTAAATGCATGTAACATATAGTTAGCTATTGCATTTGTCCTTTCTTAGGAATGTCCTAATGCTATGGATGCAATAAAACAGCAGTCCCCAATCTTTTTGGCACTGGGGACTATTTTCATGAAAGACAACTTTTCCATGGCCAGGGGTGAGGTGGGGAAAAGTGGGGAGGCAGAGCTCAGGCAGTGTTGCAAATAATGGGGAGCAGCTGTAAACACAGATGAAGTTTCACTTGTTCCTGGCCGCTGACCTCCTACTGTCCAGCCTGGTTCCTAACAGGCCATGGACCAGTATCCGCTCATGGCCTAGGGGTTAGAGACCACGGCTATAAAAGATTCAGAAGATTCAGGGAGATAAGGCACAAATATACGATATAGTCAGATACAAATACTGTATAAGATTCAGGCTGTGTATGATTAAGCTTAAAACATCACCCCCTCACTTCTGTGCTTTTGGAACTATTATCTGGGATCTCTATTAACTCATGATTCAAATTGAAGTCAAATCAATATTTGATGCATCATCTCAAAGATCCTTAAGATCTTATAGAAAAATTATTTCAGATAAAAGGAATTCGCATGTGGTACGGAGTGGTAGGGAATCACGATTCAATTTGAGAAGCCCATATGTCCTAGTTGTGATGTGTAACAGGTCATGAGTTAAATTTGAAACTCTTTATGCATCATCTCTCCTTTTTTTTTGACTTGGGATTTAAGTCAGCCCATTCTGCCCACAAATAAGCTGTGAGACAGTCGGTCTGCTCTAAAGTGCTCTGGCTTCTGTTACAAAGAAACATCTATTTGTTTATCATGGAAGCAGAGAAGATGCTCTAAAGTTGAGAATGAATCACTGAATGAACCAGAAAACAGGGTGCCAGGGTCAAGGACCACGTCTTGGGTTTATATTGTTCAAAGTTAGGGTGCTGTATAGAAAGTTTGCTCTCACATAAAAGGGTCCCTTTGGTTGTGAGAGTTCAGTTCAAAAAAGGAACGTGAGTATAGATTTCAAGATTCACTGAAGAACTGAATATTTACTATCTGAAAGGAAACGTCATACTGTGTTTATTTTTTTGTTATAAACCTAATGTTTTGGGTTTTTTTAAACTTTACTTACTTTCTTAATTATGGTTAGGTTCATAAAAGAAATTTACTTTCAGACAACAAAATCCCTGTATTTTGTCTGAAATGAACAATGAAAATCTTGTTGCTTAGCTGTTTAGGGAAAGGGCTATGATTTAATAATACTGTGGGTTTTAAATAGGGCCATGAGCTAAACTACAATATTAATGATTTAGGCAAATTTTGTAGTACAGCCTGCAGGATATTTGAGTTCTTTTCAGAGCCATTTCAGTCCTAGCTTTTGAGTTCAGTATGTTTGTTTGTAACATACCTGTCGGTTGAGTTCTTTTGTTCAGAGACTGCAGGAGAATTTGTAAGGCATTCATCATGGAATGACTCAAATGTGCTTCCCATGGGGCAAGTTAGTTTCTTAGCTGCTGTTTTGGCTTTTTTCTCTATTTTACCTCAAAATATTGTTTTAAATTTTGATTCTGAAATTGGTCTATTTTCTCCCAATTCTTTGTGCTCTTATTATTGGAAATGACTGACATAAAAAGGCTTCATTTTGAAAAAAAAAGCTATGGAAAAATAGAATTCCACATCACTAAAAATTATACCATCCTCTTCTTCTCTTTGCTTTTCCCTTTTCCTCTTTCCATTCAAGCCCCCTCCGCCCTAGGTGGATGTTTCTGCACATTGTGACATCCCACTGGTTCCTGGCAGGGTTTGAGGTTTGGATTTTCTGATAAATAAACTTTATGTTTTAGAACAATTTTAGACTCACAGGATTATTGCAAAGATAATACAGGTGGTTCACATATGCCCCCCCCCCAGTATCCTTTATAATTAACATCTTACATTAATATAGTACCTTTGTTATAATTAATGAACCAATATTGATATATTATTGTTGACTAAAATCCATGGTTTATTCGGATTTCTTAAGTTTTTCCTTACTGTCCTTTTTTTGTCCCATGATCCCATCCAGGATACCACAGTACATTTAGTGGTCATGTATCCTTAGGCTCTTCTTGGTATGGCTGTTTTTCGATTTTTTCTTGTTGTTTTTTTTTTTTTTTTCTTTTTGAGACAGGGTCTCACTCTGTTGCCCAGGCTAGAGTGAGTGCCATGGCGTCAGCCTAGCTCACAGCAGCCTCAAATTCCTGGGCTCCAGCGATCCTTCTGCCTCAGCCTCCCTGGTAGCTGGGACTACAGGCACGTGCCACTGTGCCCGGCTAATTTTTTTTCTATTTTTAGTTGTTTGGCTAATTTCTTTCTATTTTTAGTAGAGATGGGGTCTCACTCTTGCTCACGCTGGTTTCGAACTCTTGAGCACAAGCAATCCTCCTGCCTTGACCTTCCAGAGTGCTAGGATTACAAGCATGAGCCACTGCTCCAGGCCAGATTTTCCTTGACACTTTTAAGGATTACTGGTTAGAAATTTTGTAAAATGTCTCTCAATTTGGATCTGTCTGGCATCTCATTATTAGATTAGAGTACAGTGTTTTGGGGAGAAAGACCACAAGAGTGAAGTGCCATTCTCATCACATTGCATCAAAGATACATATCATCAACATGACTGAGCAATGTTGATGTTTGTCTTGATCATTTTACTTGAGGTGTCTGTCAGGTTAAAATCATGTTGTTATTTTTCTTCTGAAGACCATCAGAAGGGTTTCCTGAGGACTTTAATGATGTATACATTTGGGTTTTTTTTTATGTTGTAAAGCTGCTATAAGTTTCTAAGTATTTGGACAAAAATAATTTCAGTGGCAGTAAATAACATCTTATCTTTTTTCATGTGTTGTAGGTGGGAATGAGATCCCGAAATCAAGGTAGTGAAAGTTCAGCTAATGGGCATATCTCCTGCCCCAAGTCCTCCATCATCAGCAATGCCGGTGATAAAAGTCTCTCAGAAGATGCAAAAAAGAAGAACAAATCAAGTAGGAAGGAGGATGATGTCATGGCCTCAGGAACTGTCAAACGACACCTAAAAACATCTGGAGGCAGTGAACGAAAGACTAAGAAATCCCTGGAGTTATCCAAAGAAGACCTCATCCAGCTACTCAGTATAATGGAAGGGGAGTTGCAGGTAGAGTCAAACTTTCTCAACTATTGCGTCTCTTGTTCCTAAACTATAAAATAAGAGACTATAAATCTATCTCCCTCTCTGGATTGTGAACTTCAGGGGAAAGGAGATATGTCTTCCTTGTGCATTTCTGAATTCTTAGTGCCTGGCACAAGTTTGCACTACATAAATATTTGCTGAACGAGTGGTAAACAAAAAGGTGCTGATTCAAACTTTAAGCTTCTCTAGAAGCAGAAAATTTCTTCGTAATATGATTTTGATAATAATTTAATACAGGTCCCTGCATTGAGCAGATAATCAGTTATCTAATTTCAATATTGACTGTGGTTGAAAAATGTAGAAAAGTAATGACTATTGGACTAGAGTGTTAAGGTCAATTGTTACTTTTATATTTTTCCAGAAGGTAGAGTAAAAGAGGGATAGAGTGGTATTGGGAAAGAGAGAGGGAGGGAGGGATAGAGAAAGAAGGCTTTGTTGAAACTAGCCTTACTGCCCAGTCTTTTCTCATTTTTTGGAAACATTCAGCCTCAATTTTCTACAAGGTCACAGGAGTGAGATGTACACAAATAAGCAGAACATTGCTTTGTGAAGAACCTAATAGTTTCCCAAGCATTTTCAAGTTTACTATCTCATATGATCACAATAAAAGTATAGGTATCATTATCTGTATTTTATAAATGGAGAAACTGAGGCCAGAAGGGTTAAATGGTTTGTTCAGATCCCATCTCAGGCCTCCTGATTCTTGGTCCAGTGCTTTTTCCTCTGCCCATTCCAACCACGAGCCTGGTTATTCCCATTAAGTCTATGTTTTTAGGGAGCCAGGAGTCAGTTGGGTTCTGAGTTTTTGAGCCCTGAACAAGTATATTTCTGGAAGTAGGGGAAAAATAATTTTTGTTTTGAGAAGAGGATAACTTAAGAGTGGCAGTGTTTTTTGTTTTGTTTTTGTTAGGTTCTTAGTTTGTATGAACCTCTAAGGGAATACCAACAATTGGATGAAATAAAACCTTTGTTGATGTACTTGTGCTGTTAGCATCAGAGAGGTAATTTGCAACCTATCCTAAACTAGGGTGGGCCACTCTGTTCCTGTTCTCTTCTGTGTGTGCCTACAGATAAGGAAACCCCTGGGGTAAAGAGAAACATAAAACACACAAAACTCAAGTTTAAGAAAACAAACAAACATGATTGAGCTTACCATTTGCAGACTGAGAAAAATCGCATTTGCATTTCACAGCAAAAGATGAAATTTTCCAGAGCGCCACCATTACTAAAAATAGCTTTACCACTCCCAGAAATGTAGTTAGAATTTTGCCTGTTAACCTTTATTACGTAAGGAGCCAGAATGACTCCAACTTTTTAAGCTGCCCCCAGCTGACAGCTATTGGTCTGAGTGAAAGGTACAACTGTTGCCTTAGAAACCTTCACAAAGCAACATCATGAGCTCACTTCTCATAGCCATGGTGGATGTTGTGAAGCCAGGGGCTCTTGCAGACTCAAATTTCTGTAGAAGGCTGTTGTACCATGGTGGACTCTGGAAGGTATTTAAGATTCATGTGGCTTTTATGTTCATAGTGTTGCCAGATATAGTTTCAGGTCCTAGCTACGCAAAATATAAACTCCACACCTGAGACATCAAAGAAAGTAGCCAGAATTTCCAGCTTCAAAGAAATGCATTTTGCTTTCCATTAATCTTTATGAATGCAAGATAACCTACTTTATACAACGGATGTATTCTTGAGCAGCTATAAATAAGTAAAAAGTGTAAGACATTATTTGAGTGGGAGGTGGTGAAGAGAAAGAGAAATGAAGACCTGGCACATTAAGGAATTCCATGATGAATTCATTTGCAAAGCAAATACTCTGTCCCATATATATGCACACACTTGTAAACATAAAGTTTACATTTTAGATGTGTTTAAAATGAGAGTGTTCCTATATTTAGAGCTGTATATATAAGTTGTTGTAGTAGATGCTTGTCCTCTATTAGCATTGTCATAGATTTGGAAGGTGGGTGTTGTAGCTGAGAGTGGGAGGCAGTTAACATTAGCAAATGTTAGTGGGCTGGTGAAAATATGACAGCTATGTGCTAGGTTTCCTAGACTAGAGACAAGAAAAAAAAAATCTATCTGAAGGGCTGGTGCTGGAGGGAGAGGCAGGAATATGCTTTGTGAGATAAGTTACCCTCATACATGTCATCTGGCTTGAGATACATTGACATAAATGGAACATTTGGTGAGTTGTCTCCCAGACAACTCCCAGAACTCAAAGGCCACTTATTGTTCTCCCTTTATGCGGTGGCTGTAAGTGACTCAAATGCCCTTAATCTGGAGATGACATTCCAAGACTACAAAATATTGGAATTGTTAGGTGCCTTTGAGGTGTCTTAGCTACCTTACCTCCTTTATGTTATAAATGTGAAACTGACACACAGTTTATGTGACTTGCCTGTGGTCACATGACAATTTAGTTAGAGTTGCTTTAGATCCAAATTCCCTGTGTCTCAGTCCAACGTCTTTCCTATTACATCACTTGCATTCTGAGGATGTTCAAGGGTGGTTGGGCTCCAGGACTTTTGTATGTATTCTCTTGGCCTCCAGAATGCCTTTCGAATAGACTCGCATTATAAACTCATGAGCCAAAGCCATTTTGTGAAAAAGATGAGACATTTTAGGTAAGAGAAATTGAAGAAAGTTTCTTTCACATCAGGGAGACTGAGTGGGACCTGAGCCTTGAAGTTTGGTGCAGCTTACATAGTGAGAAAAATGGGGGAAGGCAGGGATGCTACATGGCCATGTGGGCTGGGCACTATACAACTCTGGGGGCTTCATGTTCACTACTCGATAGGTGGTACAGCCTTGGGGGTACTGCACCTACAGGCCAAAAAGAGTAGAGTGATACACATAGAAAAGGTCTCATAACATTGGGGAGATAAGAGTAAGATCAAGTCTGCCTGTAGGTGGTATATCTTGGAAGTGACTTGGGGAAAAAAGGAGGAGATGGAGGCTCTTTGAGGCTTTTCATGCCAATTTTTCCTTTCTCAGATTGCCTTTTGATAGCTCTCATTCTCTCCAAATCCATATCCAGCCTTTTGAACACTGTAGACAATTCTGTGCATATTCTGGTACACCAGTGTCCTGCCATCTTTGGAGTCTGTTGAGTGATCTATGGGAATTTGTTGAGTCAATATTATAAACAGCATTTATCGTTGGCATTGGTTCTTTGCAAAATTTGCAAATTTGCTGTTTTGTTTGCCAATCTAGGCATCCTGTGATCTCTTGGAGTGTTTCTTTAATGGACATACATTAAAAATGGAGTTGCCACTCCTAGAGATTTTTGCATTTTAAAGTGTCTTGTCTAGAACCAGCAATGTCACGAACCTTATCTTGGAGAGGGACATCCAGATTTTTCAAGCCATACCTCGGTACAATGACTGGCTGGTGTTGCCTGCACAGAAGTAGTGGAGATGGTTTCTATTATCACACTTCTGTCATTGACTGCTTCCAATAACAAGTACTTTCTAATAAATTGGAACATTTTTACTCTCTGGGTGAAAAACTGGTTACATATTTCCCAGACTAAACTGAAAGTAATGAAATAGTACACCCGGACCATCACTTGGGCACCATGATTAATTTCTCCTTGTATTTGTCCAAAAATAGCACTTTAAAAAAGCCAGTCATCTTGGCTGTATTAAAAACAGCAAAAGTTCAAAAGAAATGCTACTCAAATCAAAAAGCCATAACACAAAAGACTTGGCAAAAGGGTATTCTTGTAAAATGATTCAAGAACAAGACACAAATTAACTCTTTTTCTTTTTCTTTTTTTTTTGAGACAGAGTCTCACTCTGCCTGGGCTAGAGTGCCCTGGCATCAGCTTAGCTCACAGCAACCTCAAACTCCTGGGCTCAAGCAATCCTTCTGCCTCAGCCTCCCAAGAAGCTGGGACCATAGGCATGCACCACCATGCCCGGCTAATTTTTTCTATATATTTTTAGTTGGCCAATTAATTTCTTTCTACTTTTTTTTTTAGTAGAGATGGGGTCTCCTTCTTGCTCAGGCTGGTCTTGAACTCCTGACCTTGAGGAATCGATCCACCCGTCTCAGCCTCCCAGAGTGCTAGGATTACAGGCGTGAGCCACCGTGCCCGGCCCAGCTCTTTTTGTTTATGTAAAAAAAATTAAGTCATTTAATATAGTAAATTCCTTTGATATATTCACTTGAACACATTTTAGAAAAAAACAACCTCAAATTTGGTTTCAAAATTTCTTCCTTTGTGGTTATAGTTAGTCTCTTCTACCTGTACATAGGAGGCACAGGGAAAACTAGATAATGCAAGTAGGTAATGCACCACCATTCCATTTGGTTCTCATGTTCTCCACACTACATCAAAGACTGAGTCACTGACAGTCTGAGAAATGTCTTCATCCTTGGTGACTGGCAGAAGAAAATGTTGTTTCAAAGATAATTTATAATATGAAGTAGATAATATGCCTTTGGATTGTTAACCTCTTACCCCATAAACACATTTTTTGGAGGTTCCTAGGCATTTTCTTTAATGTTATTCACTGGTTTTTCTTTCCCTTCCACCACCTACTATATAGGTAAGCCTTCTATCTACGCTTCTTTTTCACCAAGAGAATTCATTCATTCTTACAGCTTTAATTAATTAATAATTAATTAGTTCAAAATTGATTGATTTTGCAATATTTAAGAAACATTGTTATGCAAGAGGTATGAGGAATGCAATGATAAATAATACATATGCTAAAATTTGATGAGCCCCTACTATGTGCCAAGTGTAGTTTTAGGCACTAGGTATTACTTACAGTCAAAATGAAACAACTTATGACCTGGTAGGGTAGATGAGAACATACAGGAATGAGTATTCTATAGGGTAAATGCAACACAAATTACACAAATACAAAAGGAGGAAAGATTATGAATATCTTGTAAGATGAGTGAAAGCTTACCTAAAAATTTGGAACTTCAAGAATGGGATAGGATAGTACCTAGAGGGAAACTCAGGTCAACTGAGGGTTTTTAATGGTGTAAGAGACCTGTGTTTATGGGTTAAGAGGTTACAAGATAAGAAAGGAGCAGGGTCAAGGATATAGGAAGGAGGAAAGATTTTTTGATGACAGAGTCTTAGAGGAGGCAGGAAGAAGAGAATCAAAGGTTTGGTTTTGGGGACTGACCTTGGTTTTGACCTTGAAAAGCGGGGAGGCCCTTCATCTTCTGTGACAGAGGGAAGGAGGAATAATAGGTAGGGATGGGGCTAACATTTGTATGCAGTTGAGGGAGATCACTTTAAAGCCTCCGATTTTTCATCAAGGAAAAGACAAAGTTATGTTCTGCTGAAAGTGAGCAGTGGTCCTGAGGATGATTATGTCTGTGCTGAATCGTTACTGAAGGGAATGTTAGAGGAACATGATCGTGGACAAATACGAGCACTGATGAGTAGAATTTAGGATTCAGCAGCAAGAGGGAACATTCATTTGCAGTGGCACCAGTCTGTTTAGAAGCCTGGATGTAAAGGGGGAGACATATTTTATAGCACTGGATCTAGGGTTGCATTGTCCAAGTATGTGCAGCAAAAGGACAGAGGCACAAGCAAGGAAAGTGTGTCAGTGAGACAAAGCCCAGCAAAGAAGAGCTATTGAGAGGAGTGACCAGGTGAATGAGAGGATAGACAACAGAGGGCTGGAAAGAGTGGAATTTGGGCTATTGCATTTCAGATTTCTGTGTGGCATGGTTTTAACTAATGTAAGTTCTTGGGTGCAGTTCTGGGAGTAGAAGTGAAGGCAGCTAGAATTAATGAGGTCAAGAAATGGCGAAGTTAGGCCATTGGCCGAATCTTCCATTAAATGTTGAAATCTCCTAGGATGATGACAGGATTTGGAATGTAGAGCAAGTCTGTCTCATTTAACAAATGTGACAGTTGGGGACAAGAAGATCAGCAGATAACTGCTGCCAGACTATGTTTTCTAAAGCTTTTCCCTGATCATGTCATTCCATTGTTTAGGAATTTACAAGAGGTCCCTAGACCTTATCAGGTTGAAATCTAAATTCTTAGACTGGTCGGCAAAATCTCACCCTTAGCTATGAGACCTCATCTTTTAATGTTCCTTAACATGACCATTCCTGTCCGATCAGGCAATCTCTCCATTCTTCCCCAGCCCTGACACATTCACACTCACGCATACAAACTCAAATGCTATCACCATCCCAGTGGTTTTCTTCTTCTTCTTCTGTTTCTTTATATTTCTTCCACCTTGAGGATACTTACCTGACAGACACTGGAGCTCTCTAGGAAACTCAGGGCATGTGTTTGTCCTGGTCCTGTCCCACACGTCCCTCCTATACCAGTCAGTATTTCTTTAGGGACCACTGAAGGCTCCCCTCCTTTGTGAAGTTTTGTCTAACTTTTTACTCCCAAACACTTACCTCTCTCCTGCCTGAAATCCTACATTATTTTGAATTGTGAACCATAGCTCCTCATATATATACATTCCCTAAGTATTTCATGTACTTATATCTTGTTGCCCAGAACAATTTCCTGAGAGAAGCTACGGCTTCTTCTTCTTCTTCCATATGCCTTATAGTACCTAAAAAAGGACTAGGCGTAACATTGGTAGTCAATTGGTAACTGATGATTAATCTCAGAATGTCCTAATATTGGTACCTCCTATGAGGCAGTCATAAAATTAATTTTTTAATGTCTGCAAAACACTTCAAACTAAAGTAAAAATAACATATAATATTATTGAATTAACAGTAATGGTCACAAATATTTACAATGATATTCCTATAATAGTATGACTCTATGTTTCTGTCATCTTTTTTTTTTTTTTTTTTTTTTTTTTTTTTTGAGACAGAGTCTCACTTTGTTGCCCAGGCTAGAGTGAGTGCCCTGGCGTCAGCCTGGCTCACAGCAACCTCAATCTCCGGGGCTCAGCGATCCTCCTGCCTCAGCCTCCCGAGTAGCTGGGACTACAGGCATGCGCCACCATGCCCGGCTCATTTTTTCTATATATATTAGTTGGCCAATTAATTTCTTTGTATTTATAGTAGAGACGGGGTCTCGCTCTTGCTCAGGCTGGTTTTGAACTCCTGACCTCGAGCAATCCGCCAGCCTCGGCCTCCCAGAGAGCTAGGATTACAGGCGTGAGCCACCGCGCCCGGCTCTGTCATCTTTAATAAGAGATATCATAACTCCATTGGGGTCGGTGATAATCAGTTCAGATGGAATTACCTAGTGCATCCAAGCACAATAGGCTTATCCTACAGGGGAACCATTTATCTTGTTTTTCTTTTAAAATGGCTTTTCTTTTCCTAAATGAGTTCCATTTGTCACATGGGAAGGCCTCCAGTAGAATCCCTGTGCTTCTGAAGAATGAGGCTTTTAGTTAGTCTCTATGGCTTTTTAAATTGATGACTCACCTGCACTTAATATGCTCCATCTTTAGAATCTCAGGCTGAGGTCACCCTGAGCAAGGCTGCCCAGTGAAACCTCATACCACCAAAATGGTCAGCGTGCTGAGAATGGCATGTCTTTGCTAAGTTTAGGAGGCAAAAGAGAGACAGGTTGCTTTCTGATTAAAATCAGGACCAGATCTGATTCTTTGTTGAATACTATGCTTCAGGATCTCATGTGTCCAGTATTATTGTCAGTATTTTGGCAAAGAGCTTTGGTGTCTTATTTTCATTGTTTCAGGAAGAATATGTTTAGTGCTCCTAATAGAATCAGAAAGTTGGCTTCTCTGCAGTGAGAATAATGTATCCATTGGCATTATAGAAGAGAACTTTAGTTTTACTGAGAAATGTAAAAAAGTACATATTAATAAAGGAAAATCTCATAAAATAAACCTTTTTATTATTTTAAGGGATTCTGGACATAGGAAAATACTATATAGGGGTAATAGGTGAAAGAAGGAAAAGGGGTAATAGGTGAAAGAAGGAAATTTCTCCCTAAATGGCTGTAGCCTGAATTTTTCTCAGTGAAAATGGTCTCTATTACTTCAGTAAACAAAACTATCTCTAAATAGTCCAACTAATCTGGGGACATATTTCCCAATTATTTGTGTATGTGCTTTTGTTACATGGAGCCATTTTGAAGTAAAATTAGAGTTTGTACAGATAAGTGTTATGAGAAATGTAGTTAGATGGGGTAGGACTTGGGATAGGAAGAATATGTGATTCCAGAAGGACTGGAGATATATCAGGTAGAACATTGCCGGATCTGAAGCTCAGGGAAGAGGTACAATCTAGACCTGTGCTATCCAATAGAACCTTCTTTGAAGAAGGAACTGTTCTGTATATACCCTGTCTGCTGTGTGTCCACTATTAGCCACATGTGTTTATGAACACTTGAAATGTAACAAGGCTGAGAAACTGAATTTTAGTTTTGTTTAATGCTAACTAATCTAAATTTAAATAGCCACATGTGGCTGGTGGCTGCTGTATTGACCAGCATGAATATAAAGGAAACAAGCAAGGCATTCATCTAAAGAGACCCATGGTTGAAGCCAAAGGATAGAGAATAAAAAGAAAAATTAAGACCAAGGACAGACACTTAGTGTATATCTATGGTTAAAAGTGGGGAGAGAGAGAAAAAACCGACGAAAGAGGAAAAGAAGACATGGTTAAAGAGAAAGGAATGAGATCAGAACCATGGTGTGTCATGGATAAACGGGAGGAGAGAATTTTAGGTAGAAGACACTTATGGTTCTCACTGCTGCTGCAAAGCTGGAGGATGAAAACTGAGACCAGGCCATCTACCCATCGGCTTTAGAAGGTGTGGTTCAAAGGGTTGGAGAGAGTTAATACCAGACTGCTGGTGTCCAGAAGTCCTTGGGCATACTCCACTTTTGACAAGCTTATAGATAGAGAGAAAGATGGCAGGGCAGTATGTAGAGGGAATAGTAGAGGCAGGGAAAGGCTTTTCATTTTGTTTTGTATTTGTTCTTTTTTTTTTTTTTTTGAAAAGGGATACTTAAAAGGTTTACAGATGTTAAATATAGACTTCCCCTCTTAGAATGCCCAGTCCTAGCCTTGCTCTCTTTGGCATAGGAGTAGAAGTATTTTTCCTAGGAGATTGAGGCCTCCTCAACTTCTCTCCATAGCAGAAATCTCCATTCATTGCCTGTCCTTCCTCCCCTTCTCCCTTCACTAAGAGTAAAGGATCCCTTTTTGTCAAGGCTAGGTCTGTTGACTTGATGCAGACTGTCTTACACCTCTCCTGCCCTTCCCGCCCCCATCCCTGCATCTCCCTGTCTCCTGTCTGTGTGGTTTTTATCACCAGCTTACTAGGGCGGCTGGAAACTTTCCACATATAGGGAGCTAGATTGATCAAAGTTCCTGCCTTTCTTTAGGCCCAGAATTATTGCTGAAAAGGCCTTTTTCCCCCAGGGAATATGGACATAAATTATGTAGGTCCCTCTTTTTTCTAATCTTCCCCTGGCTACATGCTTACTCTCTTTTCTCCATCCTATTCAGGTACTGAGATCCTCACATAGGTTGGTTCATCTCCATCTTTTACTACTTTGCCTATTTTTTTAACAACAATAGTTCTTCTTAACTATTTTAAATTACAAGCTCCTTGAGGATAGACATATCCATAAAGCACTTTGATATATGCTTTTTGAAAATTACTTATTGGTTAATATAAAGGGTTTTTTTTTTTCTGAAACAAAAAGTGGATTACTAGTTTAATTTTTCTAAAAGTATTACATGTTAAATCCAGGTGTTTGGCTTTGGCAGAACTTTCAGCATCGTAACCAAGAGCGAGGGTATTCTGGGGAAACATCAGGTCATGATGAACACTCTGGCTTTGTTTTCTGCCTGTCACAGTATCTAACCTCTGCACCATTATATGTATTTTCTCCTTGGATGTGTTAGGCCAACATTAGTGGCAGAACTGTCCCTCTCAACCAGGGACCAGATGGAACCCTGCCCTGAGATCATAATTTCTTGAGTGCTGGATGAAATGATAGGATGTCTGGAAATCCCTTTAAAATGTTCCAGTTCCTCCTTTCAATAAAAGTATATGAAGAGGTAGATAGGTGGTTTATTGTACTATTCTGTTTACTTTGGCATATGTTTATAACTTTTCCATAAATACAAAGTTAAAAAAATGATATGAAATGGCAAAAGAAAAATAGTCATGTTTATATGGTCCATTTGTCCTTCTTGTGCTGCTGTGTATATGCCAGGATTTTCATTATTTTATTTAATAATCACAATAACCCTAAAAAGTTAGATAGGGAGTTAACAGAGGCTCAGAGGGTTTCAGTAAACTCCCCCAAGAACACTTCCTGTAAGGTGTGCCACGCCCTTCTGAACCAAAATCCAATGTTCTTTCCCCAAAAACTCTGGCGTCATACTGTTTTAGCATTTTGCTTTTTTAATAATTCTACTTTGAGCTAAAGACTGAACGCTAATGATTTAAATCACATCAAATCAACAAATGTATATAGAGGGACTATTGTTTGCCAGAAAAATAATGTACTACTATTTCAGCAGCCAAGTTTTGAAGAGCAAACTCCAACTAAAAAGAGAATCCTATTCCACAGATGAGAAGAAGCATCAATTATTTGCCAACAGGATTTTTTTTTCCATCCAAAACAACAAATTTTAAAGTTTACAAAACTTAGAATAGCTCTTTTGGTCTCTAAATCACAGCTTGAATCGATGTTTAGTTTCCCTTCAAAGGTCTGCTTCCTCTCCTCAGCTGCATCTTGCTCTTTTTTTGAGCTTCTCAGTAGGATTTTGATAACCTAAACAACAGAAATCATTTGTAATGACCCCCGTCGTGACTTATGCCAATGCCCATTGTCAAATTGGTAGTTGAAAACATTGAAAAATAAACTAAAGACTGTACTTTCAGGGATCATTTTTCTACAGTTTGTTACTAGTTTCTCTGATGTGTGTAGAGCACCAGAAACTAACTACCAGGAGAAGACACAGCCTTCTCTCCTGAGCATGAAACTGGCTCCTGGTGTTGCTTCCTTGCAACTGCCGTTTACCACTGATGGTTGTTTTACCCTTTCTTTGGGAGAGGAGAGTAAGAAGGGGAGAATGCAGTCTGAGTGGTCAAAAAAAAAAAAAAAAAAAAACGTAGAAACTTAATTTTAAGTTAGGTGCATTCTTCTGGTTTACGCTATTACTTCATATAAAACCTTTTTTTACAGTTATTAAATGTTTTTAAGAATAAAATGTGTCCAAATTAGTAAAATGTGATTATACCATACCACTTACAACTCTTAGCAGCTCGACATTGTTTACAAGTGCCTGGGGCCAGCCTTTAACCTCTTTTTTATTTCCTTCTCTCTTCTGAACAGTTCCAGTGACACTCTTGAAAGTCACCGAGCAAAGACTTAGTAGATAGAGAATGGCCCTTTCTTGGATATTTCCTTCCTCATGATGTTCGCTCTTTGGGGCCTGAGTGGTCCTCATGAGACCTCCTGGTGCAGGGGTGGTAGAGGGTTTGTTCTGAACTTTGCGTGACCTGTGGCATCTTTGGGTTTGCCAGGTGGGGTTACAATTGGAGACAAGGTGGTGAAATGTTTTTCTTTGCAAAGCTAACTGGCTCAGCTGGGATTTGAAATTTGACTTCATAAACACCAAGTCAACCTGTCATAGATCAGCCTCAAAACAAAGAAAGGCTCAAAGAGACTCATGTCACATGGCAAGCAACAGAGAAATATTTTTATCCAAACTTTATTTAAGAGAGAAAGCAGGGCACTGATGAAAATTGTTGAACTCCTTTTACTGTTATATTAGTACATAAACAAAAGAAAGGACTTGAACTCGGATTAAAGAAGAGTATTGTCACTTGAGTCCTTTCAGCTAACATGTAATCTCATCTGTGGACATAGTCTTGTGCTTCAACAGTGTATATATTTGTGTTGGCATGAAAGGACTTCTACTGACCTTCCCAAACAACAGCCAATAATCTCTAGGAATACTTACTCCAATGTTAAACATTTCCTGATCAAGGGCCTGAAAGGAAACACAAAACAATGTGCACAAATTTCAGCCACCTCTCTGCCCTCCCCCTGCCCTTTGAAAATATTAAATAGTAATAATAAAAGCACATTTGCAAGTCATAGTTCTATGAGGCTTAGCTAATTTGTGAGAAAATCAGCAGTAAACAAGGGGTTTGTATGTTCCTGAGCAGATGTATAAAACAGTCTCATAGGCTCAAAACCCATACTTGCACCAATGAAAGTGAGTGACCCTTGAACAGTGATGTTTCTGATTTCCAACTTTAAATGAATCTTCCTGAGATTACATATTATAGCTCTTGCCATCTTGGAATAATAAAAAAAATAATCTATGCTTTATGTGTACACACACACACACACACACACACACACACACATATTCAATTAGAAAACATTTTTAACCTGAAAACAAACAATATATAAGATGAACCATGTTCTGAAATAATCAAAATGTGCATGCCTTCTTTTTCTTTAATGAGATGTAAATTCCTGGTTTTGAGTTTACAAAGGACAAGCATTTGAGTGCAGATTACATCAATGTTACATACAAAGTGTGAGCCCCAAGTATTTATTATCTTTGCAATATCTGACATGACTTGTTCATAAATGGTCATGGCATAACATGTCAGCTTGAAGTGCCAAGTATGCTGACTGCAAAATACCTGGGCAAAGACCTCTCTTTAAAAGAAACACATCCTAACTGGGAGATACTTCTAGGGTCTCTGAAGAATTCAGCATGGGAAGCTCTGAACATCACATGTCCTTTCCTTCTCTCTGGAGCTGTAATCACTTGAGTGGGGAAGGATATAGGCTTCCCTTTGTCACCTGGGAGACAGGATGTAGGATGCCATCCCCTCCTGAGTGTCACTGCCTCACTGCAATTATCTTCACATGTATCACACTGTCGTCTACCTACAGCAGAGAGGGGATCGACAGCCTGGTCATTCTTATTGTGACCAGCTGTGGTCATTCTTATTGTGACCACCACATGACAGCTGGTTCAACTGACAAGAGAATAATTGACAGGCAATTATGGAATGCCAACTAGGCAATGGAGAAAATGTGGAGGAAGAATAAGTCACGGGGTACCTGACCTGACATAGCTGGAGGGACATGATCTTCACCTCCATCGCTTCACTTCTGGCACCCTCACCACCTGTTTCATGGTTTATTGCAACAGCATTTATTGCAAAAGTCTCCTAACTGGCATGCCCTTCCTGTGCTCTTGTTGCTCTTCAGTTAATTCTCCATATCACAGCAAGCATTAGACTTTTTAAATACAAAATTGATCAAGTATTTCTTAGAACACTCAGAGGCTCTCTATTGTCTTGAGAGGCCCCTGCTCACCACGCCAGCATCATCTTTCACTGTATCCCCCAATTTGTGGTCTTGTCATTCTGACCTGTCTGCAAGTGCCCTGAATATTTCTTGTCTTAGATAGTGTTTGTGGCCTTGTTGCTGGAGATTATTCTCTTTCATTATGTATAATGCAAGTGATTGGAAAGAAAAGGCACTAAGGCTCCACATGTTCAAGGTTGGCTGATGAGTGCACTGCTTTGATTCTCCCCATTGATTTTTGTCTTACCATATTTTTAATGTTGTTTCCACATTAAGTGAAGGTCATTAGGCAGAGAAAGCAATTCTCCATACAGATACCTACTGTTAGGCGAGTGCTTAAAAGCTTATTCCATTATTTGTTGTAACTTGCTCGTGTGTTTCTTCAAAGACTCATGGAAGAGGACTTATGTGCTGTCCAGGTGTTCAGAGATTTTTATCTTTTCATAAAGTGTCATTCCTGTATCTCTTCCAAGGTGGAGTCTTATTGTAATTACATGCTCAGGAATCATGTCGTAATTGTAAAACAAGGCAAGCATATGGATGGAGACATGCTCTGATTCAGTAGTGAACCTGAGCTCAAAAATCAGGCAAAACATGAAAATATAATTTCCAGGGATAAAACTTACATATTTTAAAAAGTTTTATGTTAAAAATATTTAAAATTTTGAATGATTTATTCACATATAGGGTTGAAAAGTTTTAAAAGGATATAATGTCAGCAAGTATGTATACTACATTACTACATTCTTTTTTTGTTTTTTACACAAATGGGAGCATATTATATACTATTCTGAAATTGGCCTTTCTCAGATATCAGATATGCCTTGGAAATCTTTCCCTATTAGTATCTATGGAGATTTGACATTCTTTTTAATGGCAGTAGAGGATATGATAGGTGAATGTGTACTGTAGTCTCCTGTTGGTAGACATTTGAGCTGCCCCCAGTGTTTTGCTATTGCAATCAATGCTACATGGGTACATTATACATGTATCTTACTACATGCATAAGAGTATTTCTCTTGGTTAAATTCCCAGAATTGGAATTGCTAGGTCAAAGGGTATGTACATTTTTAATAGATTTTGCTAAGTTGCCCTTGATAGGTCTGTTTTTTCACAGTCCTGCCAACAGTACATTATCAATTGTTTTACCAATTTGATGTTGTAATTCCTTTGCCAATCTGATTGGTAAAGTGGGTGTATCTACTAGTAGTTTTAATTTACATTTTTCTTCTGAGTGAAGTTGAGCATCTTTTCGAATGTTTTTAGAGATATTTGTATTTCCTTTCCTGTGACTGGTCTGTCCTTTTCCGTAGCTCATTTTTCTATTGGCTTATTGGTCTTTTATTAATTAATAAGAGCCCTGTATAGTAAAAAAAATTAATTCTATGTGATATCAATTGTAAATCACATATTTTTTCCTGTCTCATTTTTATTTTGACTGCTTTTGACACTTTTGCTATGCAGGATTTATTATTACTATCATTAGTCAGACATCAATCTTTTCTTGTATGGGTTTTGATGTGGGTCAAAATTAGAAAGGTCTTCCCACTCTCAGATTATGAAAACTGTCTTTTGAATTCTCTTCTAGTACTTTCCCCACCTACTTTTCTCATTTAAATATTTAATCCCTCTGGAATTCATCTGTTTAAAGTGAGCCACTTTACTTTTTTGTAGATGGCTATTGTAGCAGTCAGGGTCTAGTCGGGAAAACAGAAAGCACACTAGGCATTTCAGACAGAAAGGACTCCATAAAAGGAGTTGCTTATACAGATGTTCAGAAGGTTGAAAACGTAGACAGAGAAGGCTGAGGTAACCAGAGATAACTGCAAGAAGCAGCTACCACCTCTGGGGGTGAGGAAACAAAGAAAGATATGAGGTTACCAGAACATAGGGCTTCAGAGACAGGATCCCTCTGCAGAGGGCTTTCTGCCCAGCCCTGCCTTGACCTCTGAAGGACCTTGCTGAGGCTAGTTCTGGGAGATCAGGAGAACCAGGAGCTGGAGCTGACTGTAACTGCTGGAGCGACACTGTCAGAAACAGGCCAAACCAGAAAAGAAATCTCCTTTCTTCCCTTCCTACCTTCTAATAGCCCTCTAATGACTCTTATTAGCAGAACCCAACAGGAAGCAGCTAGTACAGGAGTCTGGGAAATGTAATTTGCAGAATCCCAGACTCAGAATCACAGCGTAGAATGGAGATAAATGGCTTTATAACTGAGAGGTAATAAACAGCCATTAATTGAACAATCCATTTTCCCCTATGATTTGAAATGTCACTTATACCCGATAATATAATATTTAAATTTGTTTCTGGGGTTTCTAGTTTACTCCACAGATTTCTTAACCTATTCCATGCTCTAGTCCCACATTGCTTTAATTACTGCAGTCCTATAAAGTGTTTTCGTCAGTGGAAAGGCCAATCCTTTTTCACTACATTTTTTTTTTCCTGAATTTTCCCAGCTATTCTTATTTACTTTTTTAAAAGATAACTTTGTACTTAAAGGATTTTTAAAAGAGTTAAAAGATCAGAGCCAATTTTGAAAAAAATGATATTTGTTTCTTTTTGCATGTTTGTGATTGTTTATAGGGATCAGAACCTCCACATATTAGGTATTAGAGCACAATCATGTGCGAGAAAGGGACGTGGCATTGAGGTTATAGAAAATTGAAACTGAAGCTGAATGCGAAGGGAAATGAGCACATAGAGGGAGGAATGGTGAAGACCAGTGAAAAGATGACAAAATCAATGGATTGTAGATTTTGCTACCATCGCTTGGTTATTGGATTTGAGGTTCTAGAGGGAGTGAGCTGGAAATATGGAAGATGGTGGTGGGGAGCTGAAATTATAGATGGTTGCGATGTTTGATAATAGTTACAAGGACTAGGGGATAGCTGTAGAAACGAGGGCTGAGGCAGAGTAAAGGACAAAATCATTAAAGGAGAGAAGTTCAGGGAACTGGGAGGTCAGTGTATGAGAATAATCATTTAAGGAGATAATGAAATCAGCAAGAAATTGGACAGAAGCAGCGTTAGAGAGAATAACAGCAATCCAGAAGCTCAAATCTTCAAGGTAGGAAAGGGGGTGAATGACTCAGGGCGCCCGAGTGGCACATGACTAGAAACAGAAAGAACACTAATTGATACTATTTGATGACATGAGATTCAAAGCTAGGACACTTTAGAGAGGATGGAGAGAGAATGATATGGAAGCAGTGATGAGGAGCAAGGAGGAAATCTACTCCACCTCCTGGCCTACTGGTACAAGGAGAAGGGGAGAGAAACTATCCACTTCTTCTGAGCTTGTGGGCAAGCAGTGTTCTCATGAGAGAGCCAGGGTTCCCTTAGTGCAGTGGTTCTCAAACTTAGCTGCACATACCCAGGCCATATCCCAGGCCAGTTAATTAATAACCTTTGGGGGTAGGAGCCAGGCATCAGTATTTTATTGTAAAGCTTCAGGTGATTCCTGAAGTACAGCCAAATCTGAGAATCACTCCATAGAGCAAGGAGGTGAAGAGAACATTCTCAGAAGAGTTTGTGAACTCAGGAGAGTTTACTTGTGGTTGAATGAGAGTTTCAGGAGAGCACAGTGAACATGTTTCAGGAGATGGGGACAGGTGGGGTGTAGGAATAGGAAAGATGATAGCAGAGTCAAATACAAATTTGAGTGTGTAGGGTGAGGGGGATGAGTTTTCTCTAGGTTTTACTGGTGGTGCCAAAAGTGCCAAGAGCCTTCCATTTAGCAACTGCAATATCAGAAGTACGTGATTATTTCCTTCATTTGTGGCTCTGGTGAATACTTAGGTGTGGCTTGAAAAAGCAACGCCAGAGACCTCAGGAAGAGATGCTTCAAATGATTTTGCTGTGGTTAAGTCATCTAGAGATGTAAGCCTTTAGAACTGACCCCTATGAATGAAAGCTATCCACGAGACAGCTTCTAGGACTTCAGCTGGAACACATGTGCCCATATTGCTGCAGCTCTGTGGTGTCTTGCAAAATTAGCTTTGGGGATTAAACATGTATGAAGAGTGGCTGCAGAATGAAAGCTTTCAGACTACATATTTGTTGGCTTTGAAGGTCATGAAGAAATTTGAAAGAAATCTAGGGATATTCCCATAATGTTATTTAACAAGACTGGCCACTGTTGAACATGAAGTGATGAGTTCAGCGCCGAAAAATCTGGCAGCACTGGTTGGCTGATCTCATCCACCTGCCTCTTCCATTTAGTCATCTTCACCATGCTTTTATCTAACCATTCGCTTGTGGATGATGAAGCATGATGATGACAGCTCAGATAAGGTTCCTGACCACAAAAACTCAGTAGAGGTCAATGCATATCAATTGTCTGAAACAATAATGTTTGGCAGCTTGATAACTACAGATAAGCAGCAGGAGTTTGAAATAAATGAGGGAGACCTTGAGCCACATTATGGACTCTGTCATAATCAAGGAAGTTCTTTCCCTGAAAGTTTCCAGCTATTACTATAAATCTTGGTCAGTTGTTCCTGGTCATTTATTTGGAAAAAGTGGACATATTGGAAACACTATACAAGCTGGTAAGGCAGAAGTTTCCCAACACCAGAATCAATATCATGCTGCCAGATAAAAGCTCAGGCTTAGTCTATAATAGAAAAAAAATTCCTAAGGGGTTATAAGTAATAGGAACATGATATGTAACAGGCTTAACCTGAGTGTTCCCAACTTTGACTGATGATTGGTTATTGGAAGTAGCTGGTGATAACAAAATCAGGTTTTTTAACATCTTTCCTCAAGAAGATGATCAGACTTATCAACTGGTTGTTGGTTTACTGCAGTTACTGCATATGAGAAGAAAGCATGATATAAATAACATTTCATACACGTGCTTATCTGAAAATTAAGGTCAAAATATTGCATCAAGGATTTCGAGTTCAAGAGCCTCATTCTTATGCTTATGGACAAATAATGTATTTGAACATAGTCAAATTTCAGTGAAATGTCAATTACTTTTTTTAGGGCATTGATTTTACTGTGGAGAGTAAAAACTATCATTGTAAATAAACTACCATTGGCATGTATACCAGAATTCCTTTAAGTGTGGCCAATGCATTCAAATACTTATTAAAATATTGATTTGCCCTAAAAATGCTTATTTTATATTTTTAAAATTAATTAATTTCTACCAGAGATTGGTGCAATGTATTTACTAGTGATTTAGCATAATGGAGATATCTCTGGTCTGAGAATCAAGAGACTGGGGTTCTAATATATAATCAATAACCAATTAGTTGTATTGCTTGGGCAAATCATTGACTTCTCTGAACTTATGTTTCCTTAGCTGTAAATTAAGAGATTAAAGTGCTTTCTTACTCTAAATTCCTATCATACATGAAATCAATGGCCTGCTGAAGCTTGGAATCATTTACATTAGTAAAAAAACTGAAATTGAGATGAATCACTTCTGATGACTTCCTAATGCTATGCCATCCTCTAGAACTTTCCTCCCACCCTTTTTTGTAAAACATGGGCTTGATAAATAATTAACTGTAGAAGTTACCTTCCCAAACCTCACTCCTACTAGATTATAAAGTCATACCAGCACAGGATTATGTATGTCCTACTCTTATGGGATCTACCACAACTAGCAGAATATCTTGCACATAGCTGCTAAATGAATAAGTAAATAAATTAGTAGATGGAATGAAGGAAGGAAGGTAGAAAGAGAGGACAAGGAAGGAGTAGGAGAGTGAGGAAGGAGATAACTAACTGTTCCATTTAGGGTGTACAGGTACTAAAAGAAAGAGAAGAAGTAGCCATGTTCTTCAACTTCTATCTAAAGAAGAGAGCAGGGCCAGGTGCAGTGGCTCACACCTGTAATCCTAGCACTCTGGGAGGCCAAGGCAGGAGGATCATTTGAGGTCAGGAGTTTGAGACCAACTTGAGCAAGAGCAATACCCCATCTCTACTAAAAATAGAAAAAGTTAGCTGGGCACGGTGGTGCACACCTGTAGTCTCAGCTCCTCAGGAGGCTGAGGCAGGAGGATTTCCTGAACCCAGGAGTTTGAGGTTGCTGTGAGCTAGGCTGACACCATGGCACTCTAGCCCAGATGACAGAGTGAGACTCTGTCTCAAAAAAAAAAAAGAAAGAAAGAAAGAAAGAAAGAAAGAAAGAAAGAAAGAAAGAAAGAAAGAAAGAAAGAAAGAAAGAAAGAAAGAAAGAAGAGAGTGGGGCCAATCAAAGAAATCTTTGGTAAAGGTTTGATTTAATTACTACAGGCATAAATCATAGTGATCATTATTTCAAACAAATTCAACATGGTGGAATACTAGTCCAATACAATTGATATTTTTTTGTGTATTAAAGTTTGATCTAAACTTTGAGTTATAGATTCAGATAAAAAATAAATTGAGAAAATTTAAAAAGTCTCTATTGAGAGATGGACATAAAAATAGAAGAGAATCAATACATTTATTGAAAAAGAAATAAGCAAGACATAACTGTTAGTTATGGTGAAATGAGTATTAGAATCAATGGAATTTAATATTCTTGACCTTTCCATTCTATTGTTGAATAAAAAAATAAAGTGGTATACATTTGAGAGGTTCCATGTATATGGAGAATTCATGAGGTATAATATTAAGATTGTCAACTCTGAAGTCAGATTGCCTAGTTTTGCGTCTTCACATCACCAGTTATTATTAATAGTTACATGACTTTGGACAAATTACTGAACTTCTCTGCACTTGCCTCAGAACCCTCATTTACAAAATGGTGATGATTATAGTGTCTATCAGATAAGGTTATTGTAAGGTTTAAATGAGATAATGTTTGCAAAGCACTTTGCACATTTCCTAGCATATAGTAAGTGCTTAATAACATTGGGGGAGGAGAATAGGGGTAGAGAGAGAATGTGTGCATTGCTACTGTATTTGTAGAGCTATAGAGAAAAACAATTTTGAAAAGATCCACTTCGAATTATTAATAGAAATAGCCCTAGCAAGTGCAATATGGGAGGATGTGGCATACACCTTTCATGTTTTTCAATCACTTCCGTAATGTTGATTTTTTTTTTGTATAACAAACATTTTTACATCATAATTCTAAAGAGATATTTTACCAAACTAAATTAATCAAGAAAGAGCACAATTCAAACTCATTTATGCAGAATCAGGCAGCGGAAGAGATCATAAATAACAATTCCTTTTGGGGGGACAATATTTGTATGTATTCAAATCTATGGTCTCAGTTAATCCTTTGCATTAGATAGGACTTTGCTATTTCCACCAGAGTTGAGAAAGTTGAGAGAATTCCTGTATCTTACCTTGCCACTCACCTAGTGGAAAGCCAGGCCAGAAATGACTCAAGCGCCCTGATGCCCTTCCACTGCTTTGTGGCATCTAGTGTAGCTCCTGCCTGCCCCCACCCGCCAGTTTTAAAGAGACAAGGAGCCGCTCATTTACATAATCCTAAAACCCAGCAGAGTGGAGGGTAACAAATCTTCCGGTGGACTGGCTAGTTTGTTTTAGATCTATATAAAAACATAGGTGAAATCTCTCAAAATATGTGGTCCCCATTCCTGTAGTTTCTTATCTCTTGTAAGGTTTACATACATTGATGTTTTAGGCTTTTGTAGCTGGTAAAGCGAAGGCCTTCACTTTGTGGCTAATTCTAACGTGGTCAGCTTTGGTTGAGATCTCATTTTTCTGCCTGCAGATTCACAAGATCCCCCAAAGAGTCTATTCAGTAATTGTGATGCATTCCTGTAGCATTTAAGACTAAGCCCTAAAAGCTTTGCTTTGTATACTTGATCTGTAGCGACCTTTAGAGTTTGCTGCCCATTGAACCGAAGGTCTTCCTTGTGAAATCATAGAATAGTGCCCCAGTTCACTTTCTGTTACTTGATATCACTGAACAAAAATACCATTATCAGTGTCTGAGAAAAACAAAAAGATATGGCACCCTGTCTCTTTAAAAGTTTAAGAATAGCAAGCACAGTAGAGTTAATTCTTTTGGGGGCTGTGCCTTGAGAATTTTCTGGCCCAGAATCAAGCTACAGATAATTAATTATGTCAGTGAAAAGCTCTGATGGCCTGTTCTCTTCAGAAGAAAAGTGACATCACCCATAGAATTCTCTGGCAATAAAGAAGAACAAAGCTGTGAGTGCAGGAAATAACAGACAGATGTCCATGAGTGCATATTTTATCTACTTCAAAGTACATTGCAAGAAGTCATGCTGCAGGGCTGTCTCCCAGCAGCGGTGGCTTGGCAAGGGGTCTTGGAGAGTCAGAGAAGTAAGTTTACAGGACTGGGCTCACTGCCTTACATGCTCCGGCCTGAAGATAGAAGAGTGGCGTTCTTAAGGAAGTTACTAAAAAGATGACAATGTTCAAAAAATGTTGGCGAGATCATGGCAAGCCAATCAAATTATGTAGTGTGGGGAAATTGCACCAGATGGTGGCGGCCCCATTTGTGGATGATGTTAGTACGGGAAACATTACCCAGCGACTTTAAATTCCCGGTCCTTCCTTTGCTCTGTGCTTGCATCATATTTTCGCAGAAAACTGTTACCAACCCCCCACAGCAGCATGTAATGGAAAGAACAAATATTTTGGAGTCAGATAACTCTGTTTCTGACTAATGATGTGACCTTGGGTAAATTATTTAATTTTTCTTTGAGCCTTACTTTTTCCATCTGTAGAATAGAATTAAGATAAATAAGTTAAAAATAGTGCTCCTGAAAAGAATTTTGTCCACACTAGGGTGCAATGTAAGTATTGGTTGTTATTAAATTGAACTCTGTCCTTCCTTGCAAAATATATTAGTTTCCTATTACATATCTAGAGTTGGACTTGTATTAGCTGGAACAGATGTTTACTTATATAAGCAATTTTAGGCATGATAGAAAGATCATTGTTTCAAAATTTCAGGTACCAGAGGACCAAAAATTCTACCATTGAGATTTATTCCTTTGAGTTGAAACTACCTGCTCCAGAACTTTCTTTTAAAAAATATTATTTAGTTATCAGAGTAAAACCAGTACAACATAGATTATTTAGAACATGTATTCTAAATGAAAGCACTATTTTTCCCAAGAGGCTGAATGAAAACTAGTTCGGAGAGTGGAGGGGAGGGTGAAGAAATTTTAGATGTGAAGAAAATTTAGATGGTTTATGGTTCTCAAAAGGACCACAGTACATAAATTATATGCAGTATATCTGAGGTATTAAAATTTCACAAGGGAGGTGATAAAGGAAAAATATGTTCATGATGGTAAGCCTAGCACTCTGGGAGGCTGAGGCAGGAGGACCACTTGAAGTCAGGAATTCAAGACTAGCCCGAGTAAGAGTGAGACCCCGTCTCTACTAAAAATAGAAAAAATTACCCAGGCATGGTGGTGCACACCTGTAGTTCCAGCTACTTGAGAGACTGAAGCAGGAGGATTGCTCGAGCCAGGAGTTTGAGTTTGCAGCCTGGGCAACAAAATGAGACCCTGTCTCAAAAAAGAAATAAAAAATGCCTGAAAGGTATATATAGCCAGGTCACTAAAGAGATATAAAATGTTCACTAGGAAATAGTTCAACTTAACTAATAACTTAAAAATGTAAATTAAGGCCGGGCGCGGTGGCTCAAGCCTGTAATCCTAGCACTCTGGGAGGCCGAGGCGGGTGGATTGCTCGAGGTCAGGAGTTCGAAACCAGCCTGAGCAAGAGCAAGACCCCCGTCTCTACTATAAATAGAAACAAATTAATTGGCCAACTAATATATATATGTAAAATTAGCCAGGCATGGTGGCACATGCCTGTAGTTCCAGCTACTCGGGAGGCTGAGGCAGAAGGATTGCTTGAGCCCAGGAGTTTGAGGTTGCTGTGAGCTAGGCTGACGCCACGGCACTCACTCTAGCCTGGGCAACAAGCGAGACTCTGTCTCAAAAAAAAAAAAAAAAATGTAAATTAAAACAATAATGAGATACTATTGCTCACTTCTTAAATCAGGACAAATTTTAGAACTATAATAGTTATTATAGGTGAGGGTTTGATAAATAGGCATTCTCATAATCTTGTTGGGAAGACATATGGTTCTAAAAATTAATTTGGTAATAGATACATGAGTCTTTAAAAATATTTATACGTTTTACTTAAGTAGTTTAACAAGAAAGACAAAGATTATTGCACAAATATGATTTATAGTAATAACAGTAAAAAATGATAAAACATAAATATTCAGCAATAAGAAAATGTTTGAGTAAAATATAGTATATCCATAGAATAAAATACTATGCAGGGTTTAAAAATTATATTTCAAGGGATGTTGAATGAAGTGGGAAATGCTTATAATAAATACTCAAAGTTGCGTATACACTACACTGTGTTTGCAATTATGGAAAAAAATATATGTGAAGAAAAATACTCACCAAAATATTCATAATTGTTCTTTCAGGTTGGTAGAATTTTTGTTGAACAGATGTGTGCCATGCTCAGCTTATTTTTTTAATTTTAAAATTTGTTTTTTAGAGATGTGGGAGTCTCACTATGTTGTTCAGGTTAGTCTTGAACTCCTGGCTTGAGTGATCCTTCTGCCTTGGCCTCACAAAATTCTAGGATTACAGGTGTGGGCCACTGCATCTGCCCATTAAGGCATTTTCCTATTGAGCCTCAGAGTTATTTTCACTGATATATGTAAACTCTTTATAATTAAGGATAAGCAGTTACCTATGTCTTTTACAGTTACAAATATTTCCTTCCTTTTTTGGGGCATTTAATTGGCTATGATTTTTTTTTAACAGATGGAGTCTCTAATCTTTTTTCTTTGTCATTTCAGAGAAAATCTTTCCCTCATGCAGAAGTCAGCTAACTACCCATGTATATTCATTCATTCATTCAGTAAATATTTATAGAGTTTCTACTATTTGCAGGTGTTAATGGTGGCAATTTTGAATAGGGGACCAAGAAAGGCTCCACTAAGAAGGTAACAGTTCTATAAAGACCAGAAGGGTGTGGGAAGGCACACCATGCAAATATTTGGGGGAAGAGCATTCCAGCCAGAGAGAACTGCAGGGGCAAAGGCCTGAGGAGGGAGTGGGCCTGGAGATTTAGAGGCACAGCCAGGAGGCCAGCGCAGATAAAATAAAGAGGCGAGGAGGTGGTGGTTGTGAGAGGGAGCGTAGGAAGTCACCGGCATCCTCTCCAATACTTGGGTCCTGTTACTGGGTTTGACTGACCATGCCAGACCCTTCCTCCCCAAGACTGAGCTTTCTCAGGGTCTCTGTTGTTTCTCCCAATAATTCTGCCTTGGTTCGACCCTTGCAATCTATCTAATACCTTTGAATAAGTTTCTGTGGTGGCAGGACCTATTTTGGTACCCCTATTTTGGTACCAATGGCAGCATTAATAAGGATAGATTGGGACATACTGCAAAAATAAATTAATCCCCAAATCCTGCCAATTTCTTTCTCATTATTTTATTGTCCAACATGGGTTGGTGGATGCTAAAATTTATCTGTAATCCCCAAATCAACACTTGTGGCATTTTCATGACCATTTGCAGACAGTCACAGAACAGCAAAAAACTTGAGTTGCTTGATGTGCATATTCCCAGCTGAGGCTGAACAGGCTATGCTCTGCTTTCTTCTTTTGGCTCTCATACTGTAGATGAGTGTCTTTTCGTTGCCTATTTAGTACTATATTTTTCACATTTGTGTATTTTTTCTTGGTGATTTTGTTGTTTATAATAGCCCCTAGTTATAGTGATGAAGTATTGCCTAGTGTTCCTAATTGTAAGATGTGCTTTAAGGAGAAAATATGTGGATTAGATAAGTCTCCTTTAGGCATGTGTTATAGTGGTATTGGTCATGGGTTCAATGTTAATTAATCAACAGTTTATATTAAATAAGGTGTCTTTAAACAGAAAAACACATAAAACAAGGGAATGTATTGATTGGTTGATGAAAATATTGTGAAAAACAGCTCACAGGAACCTGTGTTTCCCCTAAGAGCAATGGGTTCAGGATTCGCGAATTTCACATTTGTCAGAACTTTCCAGAGCATAACTGCTACTGTGAATGATGAGAATCAGCTGTAGTTCATTTTTATTTATTCCTCATATGCAATAAGGAACCTGAATCACGGGGATTTTGTGAAAATAAATGAAACTAATAAGCCAATATCTTTTGTAATCTAAACTTTCTGTAATGAAAGGTAAAAGGTAGATTTTTAAAAAGCAGTTCTGTCCTCAAAGGAGAAAATGTACATGCTTTGAAAAGGAGAAGCACGAGAAATTGATGGGTAAGTGGAACAGACACACACACACACACATACACACACACACACACACTTCATTCTTTTAACAAATGATTATTGGACACCCACTTGTGTCAGTCATTGAGCTAGGGTTTAGGGACACAAAAGACAACAAGAAGCTGCTGCTCTCACTGAGTTCTCAGTCTTGGAGGCAGGGAGAAAAGGGACAATTATAATTACAAAATCTTTGTAATTATGCTGTGATTAGGAAAGTACCAGGAATCAGAAATGGCAATTCTATAAATTTTATGCCCTTTCTCAAATCACAGAACAGCACATGTCTTCTAAACCACAAACTTTGGTTCATGGTTGGTAACAAACTATTGTTACCTAAACTTAGGTAACAGTGCACATGAGATGCTCTTGTTCAAAAAAAAACTTTAATGTGCCTCATCTCTGGTCCAATATACTGAAAAGGCAAGATAAGTTTATGAGCAGATGCAATCAACTACACTTTCTCTTTGAAAAGGTACGTTTGGCATTTCAGATGAAAATGCCTTCTAAGGCCAAATATTGCCCATGAAAAGCAGTTAACAAATCACAAATCATACAGAAGTTTTGTGGCTTTTTCAGGGATCTCCTTTCTTTAAACAAGGACATTCCAAATAGGAACTCTATAGGCATATTGTTAAATATCAAAGACACAATTTTTTAAAAACTTAACATTTCTATTTTTTGTACTTGTTTTTTATTTTCGTTTCCTAAACCAGAGGGCTTGATTTGGTTGCATCCTTCATCTATAAGCAATGTCTCCTTTCAACATCAGTGCTAGCAAGATGTAACATTGTTTCTTACTGACTCTAGGTTTTAAACAGAATACTAAGAAAAGTTTAGAAAAATTGGTCTTATTTCTGCCATAATAGACTCTTTTGATAGTGGGAATGGGGGAACTGCAGGCTCTAGAGCAGGGGTGGGGAACCTTTTCATGTTGGAAGTCTGCATTAATTTAGCCGTAATCAAATAAGGCCGCATTCAAGAAAATTCAGTTCGATACACTTAAAAATGTACATTATTTTGTAAAAATCTAACTACTTAATAATTTCAAAAAATGAAAACTATTTGTATATTTTAAAGTTAACTGACCTTTTAATGACTTTGTTGTGTCTACTTTTCGTAGAAAGCATTTGAATATTTGGTTGCAGCATGGGGGTCTGCAATTTCACTTGGTGGATATCAATCATTTGTGACCTTAAGGGCATCTTGATTTGGGTTAGGTAGATTTGCAGCAATAAGTGATTGAAAAGCGAGAAAGTATTTTTGGGCATGTTGCCAAAGGCGTGGGTATTCTATTGAATTTTTCCATATTTCAATTGGATCTTTCTTAGCATCAATGACTTTAAAATGTTATCTACTGAAAGCTCAATCAGTTCTCTCTTTAGGTGCCTTGGTGATATCAACTAGGTGAGGCTGAAATGCTAATTTGAGTATGAGGTCATGATTCTTAAAGTCAGTGAACCTTTCATTGTATTCTCCAATTAATAGATCCATAACAGCTGCATGTTCTACAAATGATTCACCTATATCATCCTGTTCACCAATAACCTTTGCTAACTGGAGAAAATATTCATCTGAAATTTCCTTTTGAAGAATTGTTTTGAAAAAAGTTAGCTTTTTTTGAAATGCTTGGGTTTTTTTTTTTGCCACATATCATATATAGACTTAGTTTTATCTTGCAAATAAATATTCAAGTTGTTTGGATTTGACATGATATCACACAGCAATGCTGCATTCCTATAAAATCTTCTTTCAATAATTCACAATGTTGAATCTGTTCTTCATAAAATTTAACTATCTGTTCTCACAGAGATAAAATTTTGGCTAACACCTGTTCCTTTGATAGCCAATGCACTTTAGAATGATACAGCAAATCCACACTGAATACCTCATTGTTCAACTTTAGTATGTTCCAAAACTGAGGATGCTGTGTTGCATTTACATGGATACAGTTAACCATACCTATAATTCATTGCAAAGTGTCACTTAACATAGTAGCTTTAGCACAGAGATTTTGCTGATGCAAGATACAATGAAAAGAAATGAGAGCATCTGGATCTGTTAATACTATTTTTGTCTGTGCAGTAAACCCTTCACGTTTTCTTTCATGGAAGGTGCACCATCCGTTTATACACACACTCACTAAATTTACCAAATTCAGTCCAACTTTGTGACATTTCTCTTGGAAGTTGTTGAAGAACTCTATTGCCTGTGTTCTGGTTATAAGAGTGCCCAAAGCGAGTAACTCTTTGTAGCAAAGAAAATTTTCTGTTATGATCCAAATGAAGTAAAAAACCTGTGTCAAGTCAGTATTACAAATTGATTCATCCTAAGTGATTGAATAATGTATATTTTTTTCTTTTGAAGTATTGCATGAAGTTGTTCTGTTAAGTTGAAGGCTAATTCATGCTGCTGCTCAGTTATGGTACTCCTTGAAAGAGGCGCCATTTGTGCTTTGAAACAGGGTTTAAGCATCCTACAGTTTCGACAATGCATTCTTTCACAATTTCTACTTCACTGAATGGCTTCCCTTTTTTCCTGAATATATAAGCTACTTTATAAGTTGCTTCAGTGGCATTATTTCCAGGTCTTATTGCTGCTTGAAAGAATTGTCTTTGCTTTTGCTTTTCACCTTTTAATTCTGCAATACAACCTTTCACACCTCCCCCTCTAATTTAAAATATTTGTGGTCCTTATGAGTGTTATAATGCTGATGAGTATTGAATTTCTTTAATATTGATGTAGCAGCATCAAAAAGCAAGCAAATCATCTTATCTTTAGCAGAAACAAGATAATATTGTAGTTCCCAATCCTCATTAAAAAATCTGCTTTCTTCCTTCAGTGTGCTCTTGTTCTTTAACATGATGGGTGGTTAAGCAGACAAAATTTAAAAACACTGTTGAGCTGTGCACCTATTCACAAATTCCACTTCAAACAGAACCACAGTGAACTGTTGTCAAAAACTGATAACAGACTGGCATACTCGACCCCCCCCCCCAAAAGCTCACCAACCAGCCTTGTGCAGGAACGGTGCCAATCATGCAGGAGAAGTTAGAACTAAATCATGAGCATAGCAGCCATCAGTTTAGCTTTTATGGCTTACTAATGTTCTGATTGTGCCGGTCAATCTGGGAGGATTACTATGTTGAAACTTATTTTGTTCTTTGGTATTTTAAATATGTTCATTTAAAAGATAAAATTAAAATATAAAAGATGAATTAAAATATATTAATAAAAATAAAAGGATTTGTTCTGTAAAATTTAGATTCAATCAAAAGGCATAAGGAGCTAGAAGGCCACATGTGGTCTTAAGGCTGCAGGTTCCCCACCCCTGCTCTCGAGTAAACAGTGTAGTCCAAATTCTTGAATTAGAGACAGAGCTGCTTCTTCAAATCACACCAATAAATAGAGCAAGAGGCTTAGAAGTGTAGCACAAGCTGACATGGGGCTGCCAGTGGTCTGTTAGGTTCGTGGCATACAAATCACAGGTATTGTTATGGGTGGTTTGGGCAGTCACAGGATATCGGCAGTATATAGGATGAGAAAAACTGCCTTGGCCTTTGACCTATTGATTTAGTTTGTGGAAAGGCTTTTGGTTATGTTGCCCAATAGATCCAGCTGTTCCACATCAGCAATTCACTCCAACAAGAAAAAACAAAGAGGAAATTGTCTTTTATTGGACATCTACTGTGTGTCAGGCATTGTTTTAGTCACTTCGCAAGTATTTCATTCTCATACAGGCTGGGGAGCTGAAGTTCAGAGCCAGGTGGCCCAAGATCACATAGCTATAGTAAACAGCAAAGCCATAATGTGTCTGTTTCACTCCCAAGGTGTGAGGTAACTAATTTACCAGGTATTTTGTATACATCAGCTCATGTAAAATCTGTGAGGTAGCTATTGCTACGCCCATTTTACAGATGAAGAGACTGAGTTCAAAGAGGCTAACTCACTAATGCAGGGTCACACTAGCAGCAGTACTGATGCATATTTCTAACCCAAGATTCCCAAGTGTATGCTATTTTTACCCCACTGGACCTCTTGAGTAGAAGTAAAAGCAAAAAATTATCTCTAAGTTTGCATTAGGAACTTGCTAAAAAAGAAAAATGAAAAGCAAGTGGATTTAGTAACCACATAACAGTGTTCATCTTCAGTATATCAAAAAATTGATACTTATAATGACCATCGTGAGTTTTAGACATTAACTTATATATGTTATAGTCTTTTTAAGTAGAGAGGAACTTTATAATACATTTGCGGATATATCTACGGCCAAATTCTTAAAATGAAAAACTCTGGTATTTAAAGTGCTAACTCTATTTTTTTTTTTTTGTAAAAGTAGATAGTGTGACATTCCCCATGGATTCAGAATGTCTGAGATTTTCTTGTGTTTTTGTTAAAAAAAAATTCTACTGTGATATTGCTAAGTTGGCCAAATGTATGTTATAAATACAGAATTCACTTAGGTCAGAGGCTGAAATGAATAGATTGGAAAATAGAGTAAACCTAAAGGAACTCACTGTTATGCGATTCAGATAAACCTCATGTATACATTCTATCTGAACAACGTCGTCGTCTTATCTTGTTTGGTTGAAATAATTTCTCTTTTGAAAAAGTATCACCCATATTTCTCAGCCCTCATCAGTCTGAAGATAAAAATAAGATCAAAGACTTTATAAAGCTATCTTTTCCCTCTCCTGCTTCTGCCCCTTCCTGCCAGATGGAAATGCCAAGCTCCTTTTGATTTCTCTCTTGAGTCTTAGAAGGCCCCAGAGAATGACCCACACGTGTTCTGTATGCTCCTTTGGGCCGACATGACATCGGCATTCACCGTTTTGCCCTTTTTACCTCCTCTGCTCGCTGTGGTCGTGATGGCTCCCCTGTGAGTGCCTGCTGGAAGCACAGCCAACACCCCTGCTGTGCCCAAAAGCCTCTCTCTTCTGTTTATGTCAGTTGATGTCTACTTGGAGGCTCTTCAGGAGGATGTCTACACTGGGAGCAGGATGCGAGATATTAGAGGGCTGCTCCTCCCCACCTTCCCCTTTTACTGCTGAAACTGCGATGCTTTGAATTCTAATTTACCAATTCCTTTAGTTTTTATTTGGGTCTTTCATGGCAATCCCTCACCCCAGGACTCAGACGTGAGTCGAGGGGGGTGGGCTGGATGGGAGCCTGAGTGACAGGCGTTGTGCTGCACTCAGAGTCACCCTTCCCCTCTGACCCTGCTCCATTGTCCTTCAGCCAAAATGGTGCCCTTCCTCCCTAGGGATGAGTTTTTTCCCAGGAGAAGCAGCCTTGGTCCCCCATGCAAATAGTTCTGGGGCAAGGCCACCCTGCCAGTCGGGCCTCCAGATGAAAGGACATAGAAGGGTTGTACTCAAGCTGGAAAAATAACTTCTAGAGACTAACTGAAAAGGAGGCAATCACAGGAAAAAGTAAGAAGGAGGTGAAGAAAATGTAACCTAATAGGCAAAGTCCTGTGTACCATGGATGCTTGAACTGTCTGGGGTCTTATCTAGCTGGTTCATGTTCAGGGGATTAAATTTACTGAGCTGGATAAACAACCAGAGAGAGAAAATATAATCTAGTTGTGCCTTAAAAATGACTCCCCCATGTTCTAAAAAATTCAACTTCTCACCTGGTTTACAGAAAGCTGGCCCCTACCTGCTGATTACAAATAGAGGCAGGCAGTTTAAGGATTCTGCTGAAGGTCTTATTAGCACAGAATAAAAAGCTTGCAGTCTTTTGGAATTTAGGAAATTATACACTGTAGGATCATAGCACCGCATGGGGGAACCTGTGACCTTATCTAATTTCTAATCCAGGACACAGCAGCTGTCATACTATTAATATCCCAATGTGTGCAAAAAAAGAAGAAAGAAGAAAAACAGATAAGTACTAAAAATGTATTTAAATCCACGGATGACAGTTGTATTCAGATGACTAATCACAGGAAAAATATGACTGTATATGACTACAGTTTTATAATTTATTACATGGAATTTAACTGTTTTAAAATGGTAATCTCTAGATGGAGGATTGGGGATAATTTTTATTTTCTTTTCTTATTTGAATTTTTTGGGGATGAACAAGATACTTTTAAGTTTTTTAAATTGTGATAGAGTATATGTAATATAAAATTGACCATTTTAACCATTTTTAAGTGTACAGTTCAGTGGCATTAAGTATATTCACCTTGTTGTGAAACTATCACCACCATCATCCATCCCCGTAATTTTTTCATCTTCTATACTGGAAACTCTGTACCCTTTAAACAATAGTCCCCTCTTCCCTACTGCCACCTGCCCCTGGTAACCACCGTTCTACTTTTTGTGTCTATGATTTGACTACTCTAAGCACTTCATGTAATTGGAATCATACAGTATTTGTCCTTTTGTAACTGACTTATACTTAGCAGAACATCTTCAGGGCTCATCGATGCTGTAGCATGTGTCAGAGTTTTCTTCCTTTTTAATGCTGAATAGTATCCCACTGTATGTATACACAATATTTAGTTTATCCATTCATCTGTCAATGGACACTTGAGTTTCTTCCACTTTTTTCCCCAGATTTTAACTCCTCTTACTTATCATTCCCAGCCTTCCACTTTTTGACTATTGTAAATAACGTTGCTATGAATCTGGTGTATGAATAATCTGTTTGAGTCCCTGATTTCAATTCCCTTAGTTATATACCCAGAAGTGGAATTGCTGGATTATATGGTACTCTATTTTTAACTTTTTTTTTTTTTAACTTTTTGAGAAACTGTCATCCTGTTTTCTTACTTTTCACCAGTCATGCACAAGGCTTCCGATTTCTCTACATCCTCACCAACACTAATTACTTTCTGTTTTTTTGATGGTAGCCATCCTAATGGGTGTAAAGTGACATCTTATTGTGGTTTTGATTTGTATTTCCCTAATGACTTGTGATATTGAGCATCTTTTCATGTGCTTGTTAGCCATTTGTATATCTTCTCTGGAGAAATGTCTATTCAAGTCTTTTACCCATTTGAAAAAGTTTTTTTGAGTTGTAGGAGTTCTTTAATATTCTAGTTATTAATACCAATCATACATATTATTTGCAGATATTTTCTCCCATTCCATTGATTGCTTTTCACTCTGTTGATTGTATTCTTTGATGCCTGGAAGTTTTGAAATTTGATGTAGTCCAGTTTATCTATTTTTTCTTTTGTTCTCTGTGCTTTGGTGTCACATCCAAGAAATAATTGCCATATTTAATATCATAAAGCTTTTTCTCCTGTGCTTTTGTTCCTAAGGTTTCATCGTTTGAGCTCTAATATTTTGATTAATTTTCAGTTAATTTTTGTATATGCTATAAAGTAAGTGTCCAATTTCATTCTTTTGCATGTAGGTATCCAATTTTCCCAACACATTTGTTGAAAAGGCTCTCCTTTCCCCGCTGAATGGTCTTGTCATCCTTGTGGAAAATCATTTGACTATATATGCAAGAATTTATTTGTGGGCTCTTTATTCCATTGGTCTATATGTCTCTCTATGACAGTATCATATTGTTTTAATTAGTGTAATGTTGTAGTAAGTTGTGAAATCAGGAAGTGTAGACTTCCAACTTTGTTCTTTTTCAAGATTCTTTTATCTATTCAGAGTCCCTTGAGAATCCATATGAATTTTAGGATGTATTTTTCTATTTTTGTGAAAAACATCATGAGGATTTTGAGAATTTTACTTTTAAAAATTCAAGCTATCATGGTGATAGACAAAGCAAGTTTTAACATGATAAACACCATCTGCTTCTGATATTTTAATAAAAGATTTCTTTTAGGTGATAGTCTGAAGTGCTAGTCTTTAATGAACAAACTCTATAGAGACTTTTATGCTACTATTGACCATACAGTTGTGGAGAAAACTTTCTCCAGAGAAACCAAAAGTCACATTCTTAGGCCCAATGACCCTTTAAACTAACCATGTCTGAATGTTCTCCTTGTATGTTGCTGTATTACTCATCATGTTAACTTTACTTTCTCAAATGTGGAGGAAAAAAATGGATTTAATTTCTACAGTAATAGCTAATAACATTATAAATTACATAGCTTTTTTTTTCAATCTATTTATAATACTAGTATTTACTTAACTGGGATAACTAGTATAATTCAATTTGTATGAGATTTAAAGATAGTGCATTTCCTATTGCAACATTTTGGTGGAATGTACTGTTTTTCCTTATTCAGTTTACATACTTTCTTTCTGGAATAAACCTAAGAAGAACAAAGTGACTCCTAAATTGTAGACAGAGATGTCAGATGAAAGAGTAACGAGGTTGACAAAATGTAATTATTTAGATCTTTTGAACAAAACTAAGTATTTAAGGTTGTTCTGAGATCTTCAGTGCCAGTTTATGCCTCTCTGAGTTCATATCACTTAATTTTACTTTTCTTTATTTCAACAAATATTTATGGAATGTCTACTGCATGGCAGACGGTCTTTCAGGCACTATAAACACAGTCCCTGTGCTTACAGCAACTCACAGCCTAAGAAGGAAATAGAAAAATAAATTAATAAATTACTTTATGCAAATAGATACAGAGTGGTCCAGTCCCCAGAATGGGAAAGCAATCGCAGAATGGGCATGTACTGTTCTTCCAGGACCATCATTTCTAGGGGCTCCTTGGCTCACTATAGCAATGGGACCACATTTAAGCAGTTATCTAAATAATATGAAGAAGTGATAGTAGAGGAGAATCATGTTCTTGTTCTTCCATAAGCATAGTAGTGGGTTTATCCTTTCCACAAAGTGGATCCCTCATTTAAAGTCAGCAGCTCTTGGCAGGAGTGCCTTATTGAAGGTGTACAGTGTCTTTAGGTAGAGGTAGGCTTCTCAAACTTCCCACTTGGTATGTTTCCTCTCGGCCAACTGAGTGTACCACCATGCTAGCGACCATGGTTACATTGTTTAAGAGTCTAGGCTGGGCGCGGTGGCTCACACCTGTAATCCTAGCATTCTGGGAGGTGGGGTGGGTGGATCACTCAAGGTCAGGGGTTCAAAACCAGCCTGAGCAAGAGCAAGACCCCATCTCTACTAAAAAAAAAAATAGAAAGAAATTAATTGGCCAACTAAAAATATATAGAAAAAATGAGCTGGGCATGGTGGTGCATGCCTGTAGTCCCAGCTCCTTGGGAGGCTGAGGCCTCCTTGGGCCCAGGAGTTTGAGGTTGCTGTGAGCTAGGCTGACGCCACGGCACTCTAGCCTGGGCAACAAAGTGAGACTCTGTCTCAAAAAATAACTAACTAACTAAATAAATAAATAAATAAAAAGAGTCTGTCCCAAGCTTCTGACACAAGCAAATTTTTTTATGTCTTGTGTTTTGTCCCAAACACTCAGGTGAATATTGTACTCATTGTATTAATATTTATAGAAATTATATTAATATTCTGGAAGAATTTTAAGCTATTTACCACCCATCTCAAGTCTTTCAGTAACCTTAGTGCTTCAGGAGGATGTACCATGTTTTTCTTTAGGCTGCAAGGCTCACTGTCATTCCACTCTGTGCTGTCAGGGTTATGTACATCCCCATTTTAGAAGTATACAAAAAGCTGTGTCACAGGGGCATAAAAAGTAAGCATTTTTCCTAAACATTATAGTTTAAAAAAAAAGAAAAGATTGAAAAACTGCACAAGTTTAAAATATAGTTAAAAATATCACCAGACATAGTAATCGTTTTGGAAACATGATCAACAATATTTAGTTCCTGAGCATTGTAAGGCGACTTATGGCTGTCCTGCCACATGCTGGGGATATTATATAATATCTGGTCTCCTTTGACTTGGTGTTTGTCAAAGAGAGATCAACTTGTCCCAGTTTGTCTGGGACTGTCTTGGTTTTCGAAAGTCCAGCTTCATAAAACTCAGCTCCCCTTAGCCCCAGGCAAAGTGGGACAGTTGGTCACTCTCATTTGCCTAGAACTGGCAAACGCTTTCAACAGTTTCCAAGGACGTTCCTGGTTTAGGCTACTGGTCTGAAGTGACCATGATTTTTTGGTATAGAAAGGTCAGGGACTGATAACACAGGGAGAACATCAAGAAACCTCTGAGCAAGCAAGTCCCTGGGAATCAGATAACCCTGTCAAGAACCTTGAGCTAACACAGTACAAATTTTAAGTGCTTTTGATACTGACTTGGTCTATCCGTCCTACAGCAGTGGTTTCCAAATGCAGCTGTGCTTTAGAATCCCCTGCGGAGATATTTTAAAACACAATTCCTGGGCTGCCCCAACAGACTGGCTGACTCAGAATTTCTTTGTCTTTAACACAGCAGATGAGTGATCTTTCCACCACACAAATCTGACCATGTCACTCCAAAGCTTCTTGCTGTTCGTGACAAAATGCAGACTCATTGCTTGGCTTACAAGGCTTTTTATGAGTTTATCATTCCAGCCTCATATTGCACCATCCTATGCATCTAAATCTGTTTGGCCTTTGCATAGTCTTCCCTGGCCCTAGAGCACTCTCACCTTCCTTCCTCTTTCTCTGGCTCAAGGACTCATTGTGAGATTTGAGGTCACTTCCTCTAGGAAGTCTCTTTTTATTGTTTGTTTTTGAGGCAGAGTCTCACTCTGTTGCCTGGGCTAGAGTGCCGTGGCATCAGCCTAGCTTACAGCAACCTCAAACTCCTGGGCTCAAGCAATCCTACTGCCTCAGCCTCCCAAGTAGCTGGGACTATGGGCATTCGCCACCATGCCTGGCTAATTTTTATATATATATATATATATATATATATATATATATATATATATATATATATATATATATATATATTGTTATTGTTGTTGTTTGTTTGTTTTGTTTTTAGTTGTCCAGCTAATTTCTATGATTTTAGTAGAGATGGGGTGGGGGTCTCACTCTAGCTCAGGCTGATCTCGAACTTCTGAGCTCAAATGATCCTCCCACCTCGGCCTCCCAGAGTGCTAGGATTACAGGCATGAGCCACCACTCCCAGCCTTAGGAAGCCTCTTTTGTTAGCTCTGATTCAAAACAAGTGTTCTTCTAGATGAAGGTCTTAGCCCCCTATATCTTCTCCATCATGGGGCTTACTGTGCCATGTTGTAAATGACTTTCAATTCTTTGTATCTCTCTACATTTGAATTGCTGAGGATGCAATTGTATATCTCAATACCGAATACCGTGCATTGCACAAAGTGAATGTGTACAGATATTCATTGAATGCATGATTGGATTCAGCCCTCTTTTGAATCTATGCCACCTGTGTGGGTTTGACCTGCCAGGAGTTTTATTCTGTCTCCCTGCCCCTACCACCCCTCCTCTCCCAGCAAAGCCCAGATGCCCTCCCTTGATGTTTCAAAATGAATCACACACACACACACACACACACACACACACACACACACACACACACACACACACACACCAACCCACCTGTGGGCCCTGGGCTTCTCAGAGTAGCTCTTTGCTGCCCCCACATGTTTTGAATCAATCCCCTTATGCAGCCAACTGAGACAACCCCTTGGTCCACTTGGTGAAGTTCAGTTCTGGAGGGACATCCTTGTTCTTACCTCCCTATGCCTTCATTGGCACCGAGGAACTACGTCTGATGGAAGAAAACTATATGACTGTTTCTATATAGCCAAATCTCATATTTGTTCTATTCTATCCATCAGGAGTAATTAAGTTGAATATGTTTATTAAGTCTCTTTCCCCTCCAATCTCCTTTGTCCCCTCAAACAGAAGGTGGCAGCAAGTCTTCTGGAGTCTTCCTCAAAACACTCATCTCTGTGGGTCATTTTACAGGTATTTAAATACAGTAGTTTATGTAGCAGTTCCCCAGAACGCTAGAACTGTAGCCACTTGCTTCTGATAAACTGCTATGTGACAATAATAATGTTCAAGAACAGAAGTTTTCTTACATTCTGAATTTTATTTCTTTATAGAAAAATTAATAAATTTCTCAAAAATGGAGATGTAATTTTATCCCCAAGATGTAGGATCTTTTTTATATAGATTGAATCATATGTTTGAAGTGGTAAAATTTATTGTTATTACAGTCATCTTTCTTAATCCATTGATTAGACCAATACCACAATATTAATTATTAACTTACTATATTAAGCTCTTTTTTTTTTTTTTTTTTTTTTGCTCAAAGGTCCTGAGCTATTAAGCTCTTTTAAATAGCAGTAATTTATAGGCAACATTTTTATTCCTTCCATAATTATTATTACAGCAATTAAAGAGCCTTTAGTAAGTTCATGATGAATAGTGTGGTTCTAAATATATAATGCACAGTATTACATCACCATAGCCTCTTTTTCTTTGGTAATTAGTATGTAGGACAATTAAGATGAAATGCATAGTATATATAGCATATCATGATTAATACTGTTCAAGCACAAGTGCATTTTACAGATAAAAGTAATAGGTGTTTCACATCAGTTGGAACAAAAGACGGTATCTTTTAAGAGAATTAGGAATATTTAGTCAAGAAGATAAATACCAATAATATTTACATATTTTCAAATTGAATAGCTTAAACTATTAAACTGAAATAGCTTCCTATTTACACTTTTATTTATTTATTTTTTTTAGAGACAGGGTCTTGCTTTGTTGCCCAGGCTGGAGTGCAGTGGCACAATCATAGCTCACTGCAGCCTCAAACTCCTGGGCTCAAGCCATCCTCCTCCCTTAGCCTCCCACGTAGCTAGGACTACAGGCTACAGATGCATGCCACCATACTTGGCTAATTTTTCTTTTTGTGTGTTTGTGGGGGGGGGAATCTATCTACTGTTGCCCAGCTAGTCTTGAACTCCTAGCCTCAAGTAATCTTCCTGTCTTGGCCTACCAAAGTACTGAGGTTACAGGTAGACCGTACCTGACCCTATTTACAGTTTTAAAAGCACTACATTTGCATTATTTTGTTAGAACCTAACAAAGCTCTTATGAAGTTGGTGTCCCCATTTTACAGACAAGGAAACTGAGTCAGGGAGATTAAATAACTTTTGGAAAGAGACTGCTCTGATTTAAAAATTCTTTTCTGAAAAAATATTCTTAAGAGCAGGTTGTAAAATGTCTCATCAGTTAAACTATATCAGTCTTATATGTATATTTGATTAGGAAAAAATATATTATAAAATTCCTTTTCTCCTCATGCAGCAAAAAGTCTTCTAATGATAGAGACCTAACAGAAACGACAGTAAATTGTTACTATTGACTCAGCACCTACCGTGTGCCAAGTTCTAAATTAGGCATTTTATATATTTATATCTGATTTCAAACTAACAACATTATATAAGGAAGTTATTATGATCCTGTTTCATAGATGATAAAATTAAGTCAAAGCAATGTTAGCAGTTTGCATAAGTCACATGGCACAGCTAGGATTGGAAACTAATTCTGAGTCTCTTCAAAGCTCTTCAAAGCTACTTCTTCAAATTAGAATGAGCTCATTCTACTACACCATAATGTGAATTTTATTTCCATGTTTTATTTCAAATTCTTATGTGCCTGATAGCTTTAAGATTTATTTGATTTTCTTTATGCTCAGGTCATGTAGACTTGTGCTAACTAGCAGTAAAATTTATGCTCTCAAGATTATTTTATACAATTTATATTCGAGAGCCACTTTCTGATTATTTTTATCCATATTTAGGGACAACCACTTTTTCAGGAGGTCATTTGTAGAAATGCGATATGGAAATAGTTCTGCTGTGATTCCTTCAGCTCTCTTGTCAGTATGTGATAAATCAGACTAAATATTAGGTGGGAAAACCTATAATCCTTATATACTACCCTGTTTTCATTACTGCTACCCAGCTCAGTGGCTGTTCTACCTCTAGCTTACTGCTGTGTTTGAAATAATTCTAAAAGGAATCAAGCCAGTGCCCAAAGAAGGTATAGAAGAATCTTTGGGCAATCTTTGTTTTATATCTTCCTTTGTGTTAAATCCCAGAGACACTTGTGCATAGGGTTGTCTATAACTAGAATGAAGGTGGCTTTCTCACCATTGAGCAGATGGAAAGAGCTTTCTATTAAATTATTTGCCTTTGTTTCATGTGTGTAAAATAGGAATGATAAAGTATTTCTTCCTTCTTTACAAAAGTACAACTTTATAAGTATAAGTTTCTCTTTATAAAATTAATTATATGTTCACTGTAGAAAATTTAGAAAATACATACCTATAATAAGCAAAAAGAAGAGATTAAAAACAACTGTTAATCTCACTACCAAATATTTTAGTGTCTGTCTTCTAAGCCACTTTCTTTTAGTCTTTTAGAATTTTTTTTTAATTACCCAAGGACTATATGATCAAATCTATTTTTTAGCCTTTTATAATGGTTTTCTTTCTGAAGAATTTGAATGCTGCTTTTATTCTATTCTTTTCTTAAATATCCACTGTAATATGTTTAAAAGAACAGGGAAGAAGACCATTTGAAATATTTACATTTCATTTTGAATCGATATCTCAATGTATAATACAAATGACAGTATATTCTCTTATTTATTTTAACATTTAAAAATTTCTGTTTATTTTTTCAAAGGACAGTACATCCTCTTTTTTTTTGAACCTCGTCACGTGGGTAATAGGACAATACATTCTATGTCTGGCCCATAAGTCTTTATATTTCACATGATAAAAATGTGAGCTTTAGAAAACAACTTTTACTTCATCTTATTTAAAGATGGAAACGAGACAGTAGTTTGTTATCAAGACTCCCAGCTTGCCAACCTTCTATCATCGCCATTTTTTCACTTTTAAATGTGATTCTAAGTTTTCTTTCCTTGTCATTACATAAGTCACTAAATTCACAGTCCTGTGCTGCTTCTTTCAAGATGAATTTGTTTCCTTCAGCTTTGGCTAAAGCAAAAGGTTGATCTCAGGTGTGAGGGTGATTTAAAGGAGAAAGGTGATGATACCTTTCTAAGAAGAGAAATAGGAAAGTTGCATCTTGCAACTTGCATCAAAGTTGGAAAGTTTAGATTGGATAGTGCCAAGGACTTGTATTCAGTTTGGTTGCTGTGTCTCTGAACCTATTAGTGTGGCATAGTACTACTCTCAACCCTGGAATAACCTGGGAGCTTTAAAAAGTACTGACACATGGGTTCATCCCTAAAATGTTTGCGTGTAATCGGGCTGAAATGTCCTGGGCATTGGGATTTTTTAAAGTTTTTCAGGTGATTCCAACACAGTCAGGTTTGAAAACTATTATTTTAGAAGATGGGCCAGGTGCGGTGGCTCACGCCTGTAATCCTAGCACTCTGGGAGGCCGAGATGGGAGGATTGCTTGAGCTCAGGAGTTCGAGACCAGCCTGAGCAAGAGTGAGACCCCTGTATCTACTAAAAATAGAAATAAATTAGCTGGACAACTAAAAATATATAGAAAAAATGAGCCGGGCATGGTGGCTCATGCTTGTAGTCCCAGCTACTTGGGAGGCTGAGGCAGGAGGATCGCTTGAGCCCAGGAGTTTGAGGTTGCTGTGAGCTAGGCTGATGCCACGGCACTCTAGCCTGGGCAATAGAGTGAGACTCTGTCTCAAAAATAAATAAATAAATAAATAGAAGATGCAATATATATATTCACCTTGTCAGATGAACATAGGAGCACTTCCTGCCTGAAGATCAATAGCAATGTATGTAACTTAAGGCTCCTTCAGTGCAGATGCAGAGTTGTGCCTTGCACAAGGGTGCCTGGCAGAGGGGATGAACAGGAGATAAAATATAGCTCGCTCTTCACTCACTAGGTAAGCTGCCCTTTGACTCAGGGCTGTATCTCCTGGATGAAGTAGGTGGTTGTTTCTAATTAGCATGGTGTACAGGCTAGCCTGACACCGCATCTGTGCTTATTTTCTTTCACCTTTTGTAAGAGACACATTGCCTTTCCATTAAACTACTTTCTGACTTTTTCTCACTAACGTTCCAAACTTCTAGGCTGTTAAAAATAAATAATTTTCATTTTTGTCTGGAAATAAGTACATGTAAATGTGGCAGAGACACTGCAAATCTGCAAATTCATGTTCATTGATGTTTCAGTAATAAATTAGTCTTTAGCCATCTGGAATTAGATTAATTTAGAAACTAAAAAAGCAATAAAAATGAATAAACTTCAAGAAAGACAAACTTTATAATAGTCATACTGTGAATACTTGTGTTTGACTAGTTATCTTTCTTCTTTAGAATACCATTAGCCAGATTTATAATTTGAAGCCCATAATTAGCATTAATAGAGGAGAAAACTCTATTCCATTGGTACAGACTGAAACTGTGCTCCCAACCAGTTTGTTCTTTAGTACAAGTTGGAATAAAGTCAGGATACTTCTTACCCACCACCATTACTGGAAAAACAGCTCCAAGTGTGTGCCCAGATGGGTGTACCTTCAGCAAATGTCAGCCCTATCATAACTAGCAAGATCATCCCTGCTAATCAGCACAAAACACCATCCAGATGTATTTGCAATATGTGATGAGAACCAAAGACAATATGATATAAAACCTATAATCGCAGTTTTCTTGAGAGCTTCAACACCATGTTAACGTTGTGTTAAGAAACCAAAAGAACAACTTCGATCCACCAACTTGACTCATCTGACTGACAGTGTGGGTGCTGAAGGGGTAAAATTTCACCTTTATTGTGAATACATATTAGATTGAAAAGGACAGCCTAGCACTATGTGAGTTCCCAACCATATGTTTCCATGCAAAATGTGTCACTTGATGAGAAACAGGAAATCACCCATAAAGGCTGTTTGTTAATTGCACATGAAGTTGTAACTAGAATGGAGGCAGCAGGGTTTTATTTTAAACCAGATTTGAATACTACATTGTGAGCATGAATAGAAAACTAGCAATTTTTAGACTGTCACTGACCTCATGTGCACTGAAATGGGTTGAGTATCCCAGGACCAGCTCTACCTGCCTCCCACCCACCCACCCGCTGAATAATTGCTGCTTAGATAAAGCAATTTTTATGTAGTTAATATTAGCACAAACCATCTTTCCTGCTTGCCTGCTTCCTAGCAACCTGAAGCAGAGGATCTGCTTGCCAATCTGCTTTTGATAAAAAAATAAAATACGAACAGAATACCCAGTGAATTTGCCAGTAGCCCTGAAGAGGTGGGGATGTATTCAATAAGCTCCGTGTTGATCTTGTGAGCCCAGTATGTGATTTACATTGTCAACATCTGACCTTTCTGCACTTACTAACACAGGCCAGAGAAGATGTGATCCACATGCTCAAGACCGAGAAAACCAAGCCTGAAGTTCTGGAGGCTCACTACGGGTCTGCAGAGCCAGAGAAAGTGCTTCGGGTCCTGCACCGAGATGCCATCCTTGCCCAGGAGAAGTCCATAGGAGAAGACGTCTATGAGAAACCGATTTCAGAGGTAAAAATATACCGCCAACATGTTCCCCTAGAAGGGAGCCTCCCAGAAATATCTCCACATTCTTCCATTTACATGCTTTAACACTTCTTGCAAAGGCAAAATTTTTATTATTTACTAATATAGAATTAAAGCATAATTAAATAATTCAAGGGTTATAATGGATAAATTTCAATTACAAGAATTTTAGAAGCTTTTCCTTAAATATACTTAGAGCCAGAAATATATTTTTCCATGTGATATGATAGTTATACATATTACTCTTTTACTTCTCTAAGAAATGATGTGTGTGAAATTTTGAAATGTTTACCAATTTTGACATTAAGTTGTTTGGATTATTGTCAAATTAGTAACCTAAAATTAAATTGATTTTATTATTGATATTAATGGTTACAGAGCCACTGGTTTTTGGTATTTTCTAGCCTCCATCATAATTAAAATGGTCTTATATGAATAGCTAAAATATAATGATTGAGGCAAAATCTGAATGAAATGCTTAGGAATATTCTTTAAGATGAAAAGAATTCTAATAGGGCTATATTTAATTATTTTATATAAGATTGTATTAGGAACTGTTGAATATTATTATTAATTATCCATGATACCATGTCTTAAATATACTATCACATTATAGTACAAGTTCAATGCCAAATTAGGGCACCAGTTTATGGATCTAGCCATATTGACTCTTTGGGATTCATGTAAAAATATTTATAGATGTGAAATTAGTATCATGAATGGACAGATTTAACTTTTAACTACGTCAAGCCTTTGGAGAAGCTCAGTTTGACAGATTGGCAGATTTCAGAGAGAAGATCTGCTTTAGACGGCATTCACAACACAGATTGATGGTCCTATAATTTTCTAGTTTTTGCAACAAGGAAAAACTGGAGCTCTATTCTCATCGTTTCTTAAAATGTTAAGAGATGATTATATGGCAGGATGTAGTCAACAGGCTGGATCTACTTTTATGTCTGAGTTCCTCCATTACTGGCTGTGTATGGTTTTAGTCAGATCACATAAGTTCTTGAAACTTCAATTTCTTTATCTGTGAGGTGGGAGTAACCACAATGTGTATACTTCATAGAACTGTTGTGAGTATTTAATGAAGCAATGCCTATAAAACTATTAACATAGTGTCTGGAACATACTAGGCACTCAGCAAATATTAGCTGAGTATTTGCTGAAATTCGAGGATGATAATTGCTCATACCCTTAATTGGTTCCATACTTGGGAAGATTTGAGGAGTAAAGCACATATGGAGGTCACAAACATTTTTTTTAAATAATAATGATAACTTGGATCAGAGAACTCAGCTCAGATAAATGGTTTCATTTGGGATTCCTAATTCTTTTTCCCAAGTCTAGGGCTTGAGATAATCCCAAGGGAGAGGTAGGCCTGTAGAGCAGACACACTTACCCAGAATCACTGCCTCCAATCCACTGAGTTCTATGGACAGAACACAGAGAAAATAGTTTCTGACTTGCCTTCAGAAAGTAGGCCTGGAGGCTGGGCTTATGCCTGTAATCCTAGCATCCTGGGAGGCCGAGGCCGGCGGATCACTCAAGGTTAGGAGTTTGAAACCTGTATAAGCAAGAGCTAGACCCCATCTCTACTAAAAATAGAAAGAAATTAATTGGCCAACTAAAAATATATAGAGAAAAAATTAGCTGGGCATGGTGGTGCATGATTGTAGTCCCAGCTCCTCGGGAGGCTGAGACAGAAGGATTGCTTGAGCCCAGGAGTTTGAGGTTGCTGTGAGCTAAGCTGATGCCACGGCACTCTAGCCCGGACAACACAATGAGACTCTGTCTCAAAAAAAAAAAAAAAGACAAAATTAGGCCTGATCCGAGTATTCCTGCCTTGTAGACAAAGGAGCAGAGCAGAAAGCACTTATTCTGTGAATTGTCCTTCTGGAATTGGCTAAGCTGGGCACACTTCTTCGTTTGTTTCTCTTCTTGCCTCAACAATATGAAGAGTCATTCCTCCCTTAGGGGAAAATGAATGAGGAGGTGGGGAAAGAAGGACAAAGACGATTAATACTTACCCCAATACTGCCAAAATGAAGTCCTGCTTTATGAGAGAAATAGAATAATAGAGGAGAAAAGATTTTCTTCCACAACGTATAGATTTTTGGTCTCTTAACTCTTTGGGATTAACATCAAGTCTTCTTACCTAGGAGCAGCAGTACTGCTTTCAAATTCATGAGACAGGAACCCCAATATATAACTGTTTCATTAGTCACTTAGGGTTATGAGCAAGTATTCTAGCTCTTGTTCCTAGAAGCCATGTCATACCTTAAGCCAAAAATCACCAGCCATTCCAATCTCTATACAAAATTAGGCTCAGGTAGGTTATCCAATAAAACTCACCAGAAGTTAAGCAGTAAACCTGATATGGTGGACCTCTTGCTCTTGCCAAATATCTGGGGAGAAACTAAACAGCAAATATTAAATTCCCCTGCACTTACTTGGAAATTAAAGCCTAGAATATCAAAGTTTATAATTTTTAAGCAAAATTCCAAAAAAAGTATTAAGGTTTCTATTTATTTCCTTCCTAATATCTTATTCTGTTCAACCTTAGCCAGAGGGATCTCAATTGGTTGTCTGAGTAGAGATTGTTTTTGTTTTTCCCCTTTAGTAAAATGACCTGGACTCATTAGCATTTTCAGAGTTGCATCCTGAAATCCCAATTCAGTTAATACATCTTGAAATCTCAATTCCCTAGATTCTAGTTTTTTCAAAAAATCCAAAGAATTATTGGGATACATGGCAATTATCATAGTACTAATGTCACACTCACAAATTGAAAGAATATAAGAAAGTTTACAACTCCAAGATCAATTTACCTCAAGCAAAATTTTATTCCTTAACCTTAGGACTCAGTATAATGCAGGCTCATGTTACTCCTACACATTAAAGCAAAGACTTGGAGCATGTCCGAGGGAAGGCAGGTAGATAGAGAAAATCTTCAGCTACAGCAGAATTGTGGTCAGTCTGGAGCAGTTGTGCACATAAGACAAAGCCTGTTACCATCAGAGGTTAATAACTCTGGGAAACAGTGAACTCTAGGTTGGGCAGAGGAGCCTGTTTGCATGTACTGTCTTTGCCTTCAGTGAGTGGCACTGGATACACACCTGTCTTTTTGCAAAGTCTGGGGATTTGCAGTGGTGACTTCCTCAGTGCTTAGGTCTCATTGTAGGTGCTCAACTTTCGCACCTGCATATTTAAAACTCCTTCCATCCTCTTCTTTTATCAGCCCTTTGCCCAGGCCTAGGAAACACATCTCTTCATAAGGTAGCTCTACCTGTGTGATTTGGGGCCTACAAGGGATCATACCTTCTCCAGGTGCCATTATTCCTTAAAACTTAGCCATCCCTCATGTATGAACTTTCGGATCCTTGTCCAACTCAAGGCAACAAAAATATTTTCTTCTGCCACAATTTTTTTTTTTTTTGTAGTAGGAAGCCTCAGCTGCCTTGCTGTTTTAGCATTTTAACCAGTTTCTTCAAGTGGTCCTTTTCTTTACTATTATTCTATGATCTCAGAGTTTTTTGACTTGTTTGTTTGCTTCTGTTTCCCCTATGCTTTCAGACCCAGAGACATTTGTTCTTGTAATATTGCCTTCCATATTCTATGTTGTGTGGTCTCCCCCAGTGGGAGACATGAAAATCAAGGAGCTCTGAGTCTGCCCAAAGTGTTCTTTATTTAACATAAATCCTACCTACTTTCCTGTCCTTGAGTTGGAATTGGATAATCCTCACTAAGGGGTATTTTCCATCACACCACATCCATGTCTGCACTTATCTGCTGTTGTCCTGCCTGATTCCTCTTTCGTTTCTCTCATCATTTCTTCAAACATTACATCTGAAAGCTTCTTAAGTGTGTTCACTAAGGGCCCAGGCAATACTGGCAACTCCATCTATCATAGCCGAGACCCTGAAATTCAACAAATTATGCTTCAAATATCTTACCCTGATCTTTCCAGATTATAATTCTTAAGTGTGTTCATATTTTACATAACCACTTTGAATAGCTGCTACAGTCTTCAAGGGAAGGGCCCCCAGTTGATCTCATGAAAGACTATCTGCAGATTTACAGTGTGTTCCTCACTTCTTTCCTGAATCCCAACACCTTCTTTGTGGAAGGAGTAACACTGCTGTGTTCTCTGTGCTCTCATGTCTCTATCTTCTTTGGGCACCCATTATGATTTAACAAGGACCAAAATACCTCCTTTTTTAATAGCCCTATTTTTTTAGAGCACTTAGATCCATTCCTCTTTTGTGTAAATCCAGTTTGGTCTTTAAGACCTCATATTTCCTCTTAAGTAGATTTCTCTCTTCCTCAATTCCTTAATACTGCTTCAATTAGCCCTCTGTAGGCAACAGCACTAAAACTACCTCCTGAACCATGATCTTTTTTTATCTAAAATGTACTTAAATGTCTTCTCATCTCAAGTTCTTGTACTTTTCTACCAACCTGATACATTAGGATAAGACTTCCAGGTACATTCTTTCCTTAGTAAATTTTTGGCCTTTGACGTTATGATGATCTCATTCAATTTTCCTTCTGCCTAGGTCCAAGTAGAATCTATGTTTCCAAAGTATAATAATAGGTGCCTATTCCACTTTCACTATTCATTAATAAAAGCCATTCCTTAATATTGAGCCACAGATTGGATACTGAAAACCAAAGGCCCATGTACACAAAATATATGATTAATGAATCTACAGAATTCATAGTTATGGCAGGTGGTCTTCAGAGTCTCTGGACAAGCCACAAGGATCCAAGAAGATAGGTCACCTCAGTTCTCACCTAGGAGTTGGATGTAGTTCCAAACAAAATAATAAGAAGCAGCATGTGGCAGAGATGACCTATTGCTACTTATGTTAGTTCTTATATCCAAAATTGAAAATTGAAAACTAGATCGTCACACACTCATGCTTTATAGCAGAAGAATTTATTGCCTCTATAGTTTAAAGTCTGGATCTGCAGTTCTGCCTAAGAAACATACTAATCACACCAATGCATTTAGTGATTTATACGATAAGAGATGAAAAGACTGCCTTCTTGAAATGGAATTTCTATTGGGGTTGAGTTGTGCTAGCAGGAATGACATGAACATTACCCACAAAGACGCCAGCAACCTACTTCAGTGGCCTTGCCCAGGACTGTATCTACTGTGAACAACCAGTTTTGAAGGCCCATATGGACAAAATGTATTAAGGCTAAGGTCTACCTCCTGCCTAGGCTGCCCCAGAACACTAGATATTACCATGTGCTGGGGTTTTTTTCCTGCAGATATACATGCAATGACTATCATTTTTGGATTTCTCAGTCAACCATTCAATTAATAACACCATCACTTTCCCTTAAAAATTCTTTGGATATATTAGGAAATCCTGGGAAAGATGTCACAATGTGTCATCCTATGGCAGGCAGAGTAAAAAATAGGAAATTAAAAAGTTGAGCTGCACATTTCCAGTTCCCAATCCAAGTACAGACTTCAAATAAGTCACCTCTCCTTTCTTAGGGAGGAATGGGGGAGAGAGTGAAGAAATAGGCAGAAGTGGTTCTCAACTGCGGTGGTGGTGGATTTTTCCTTCCAGGGGACATTTGGCAATTTGGGATAGTTTGATTGTTACAACTAAGGGTGGTACTACTGGCATCTGGTGGGCAGAGGCTAGGGATGCTGCCAAACATCCTCCACTGCACAGCACCCCACAACAAAGAATCACCTGGCCTCAGCAGTGCCAACGTTGAGAAATCCTGGACTAGAGTTTGAAAGGGAGAGTAAGATAGTGAGCAGGATGGGAAAATATCAACATTGTGAGATTTGGTCCAATTTAACCAACATTTACTGAACATCTTCTTTGTTCTAGGCCCTGTGCTAGGCACTAAGGACTAAAAAGATGATCAAGACATGATCCCTTGAAAATCTTATAGCCTGGCCAGAGAAAGAAGCACAAAAAACACCCTGTAATATTTGATAAGACCTCTTTTAGAGATATAGATTCTCTACAAATTTTTAAATCCTTCCTATATTTAGCATCTCTTGAAAAAAGAGGACTTTGGATGCTTCTTATACATTTCCTAGAAATGGATATAGCTACAAGCTCTACAAAAAAGATTGTAATGATGATAATTGCTTCCCAGAGGAGAAGTTTGGTGTATGTACATGCTGAGATCTTATTTTTTCTGAGATCAGAAGAGATGTTATCCTCTTTCTCTCTGCGTATAGGGCTTTGTGCTTTCTCATTAAAACCATAAAAGAGTTTGTTCTCCTGAACGTTTAGGAGCTATACATATGTTTACAGAAAACAAAGAAAAGGCCAGAAGGCCAGAAGTTACTGCAGTGTTATGATGGCTAATTTATAAAGCCGATCAGCACAGAGAATAATGATGGGATGGGGAAAATGGCAGTGAATACCAGACTCACTATTCTCTCCTTCAGGTAATAAGTCACTAGAACAATGTAGGCAAATTATTTAGAGTCATATGCAAATGAAATAAAATATCAAGCTCTTTCCTATGTTTGCTTATTCAGCTGGACAGACTTGAGGAAAAACAGAAAGAAACCTACCGGCGCATGCTGGAGCAGCTGCTGCTGGCAGAGAAGTGTCACAGGCGCACCGTGTACGAGTTAGAGAACGAGAAGCATAAGCACACCGACTACATGAACAAGAGCGACGACTTCACCAACCTGCTGGAGCAGGAGAGGGAGAGGTAATTGTGCACACATCCCTGGGCACACCTGGATGTCTGCAGCATCCATGTCTGTCCCTCCCGTCAGGGATCATTCTTCTGTCCAGGGGCAACACAGACAGGTATCCAGGATCTAGTTCTGGTTTCTAAATGGTTTGTGACCATAGAGAGTGAGATAAACTTTACCTGAGATTATTACATGAATATGTTTGGGAGTGCATATAAGTAGGGTGAAATATTCCAACAAGGATGTTAAAAGTCATAAAACCTTACAGCTGGAAAGAAACCTAGGGAGTTTAAATTTGAACTTGATCCATGAAGCACCTACATTTGAAAAGCCTTTACTGATTGCCTTCTATTTGAAATAACCTAGCTTTTCTCTTTGGAGTTGAAATCCAGTTTTCAGGAAGGCAAATTCTTAAACTTAGCCATTATAAGTGAATCCTATTCATTTTTAATACCAGTGTAGAAAATGTTAATATTTAGTTGAGTAGAAATTATTTAATGACTAGAACCATCTGCTTAACTTTCAAAGAGTTGCATAACTCTCAGAACTCAGTATAAAATAATAACCAAACCAAACTAAACCAAACAAAACCTGAGTGTGTTGAACCTCAGTATTTATTGCAACTATTTAGTTTTCTCAGAGCAGGGATTGCCACATTTGAAGCAGAGGCCTCAAATTGAAGAGCTTTGTTATTAACTCTTCTGTACTATCTAGTTTTTTTCTAGTATGTTTAAAATTATTTTTTCCCTTCTTTTCTTTCAGCTGAATGGTTATGTCTGTGAATTTCAGTCTTGGAAACAAATGACATTGAATCCTGATGCTTTGCGTTACCAAGCAGGTCTGCTTTCGTGTTTAGGACTTGCAAATTGAGAGCCACTAGGGAACAGTTATCCAACTTTATTATTGATTCAGTTACAGACAGAGCTCTGGTTTTCTCAGATTAGTTTACATACTAGAAAAAACTATCACAAGAAGAGTAAATAAAAGCATGAAACAGAACAAGCTTATGTTCAACATTTTCAAAAATTATTGGTAATGTTTACTTATTATTGGACTTGGCATATCCCTCAAGGAAGAAGAAATGGAAAGTAGAACAATGGCTGACGTGGTCTGTAGTATATCCCTAATTTATGCTTTCTTTATGCTTATCTTAAGCTCCTATTGGCTAAAGTTTACCAGCTTCATGTTTGAACAAATAGACAATCTGATTTGACATTTTAGGGTAACCAGTGTGAATAAACCCTACCTTCTTAATCTCTGAGAACTTCCCAATCTCAAGCTACAAATATTTCAAACAAGGTTCTAAGAATAGTATTGATTACATATACAGTCATTCATCGCTTAACAGCTGGGATACGGTCTAAGAAATTCATCAATAGGTGTTTTCATCCTTGTGCAAGCATTATAAAGCATACTTAAGACAAACCGAGGTGGTATAGCCTACTATTTATTTACCTAGGCTAGATGGGATAGCCTATCAGTCCTAGGCTACAAACATGTACAGCATGTTACTCTACTGACTTGTAGGTAATTGTAACACAGTGTTAACTATTTGTGTATCTAAACATATTTAAACACATCAAAGGCACAGTAAAAATACAGCATTATAATCTTACGGCCTTTGTGGATGAAAACGTCATTATGCAGTACAGGACTATGTCTACAACAATCATCTGGTTAGGTGTCCTGTGTTAGAATGTGGTCAGGTAAAAAAGTAGCAGCTTGATACTGACTTTTTAAAATATCTGAAATCAAATTATTTTAAAGAGCACCTGTGTGAATTTTTTTTTCGGTTTTCTTTGTAACTTATTTGATTTAGAACCAGTTGTTTGTCTTTTTTCTGTAGTTTCCCACCTGAGCTAAATGCCTGAGTTGACACGAGATCGCTTACAGAGTTGTTGGTTTAATTGAGGCATGTGGATCGACTGACTGTACTGATCCAGGCTGTTTCTTTTTCTTTCTTTTTTGTTTTCCTAAGTTTTGTGTTCTAGGAGAATAGTTGGAATAATCACGTACAACAGAGAGGGTTACAGTTCACAGAGTACTCATATTCGTTACACAACAACTATGCCAGATGTGTTTATCCACTAGGTTCACGTTGGTCAACTCTAGATGAACAACTCCAATGCTCTCTTTCTGAAGTTGCTTAATTTTATTAAAACAACTACAACAGCTTCTCCTGAGCAAAGTGCTATGTAGAAAGTTTTAAAAATCAAAGTTAAAAAAAATGTTTTTAATCACCTTAACATGCTTTTGATACTTCGATCAGCACTACTGGCATATGTCACCAAACTTTCATGATTTAGATAACAATTCACTAACAGACCTTTGAACTCTGGCTTAATTTTCAAACCACTTCATGGTTTTAAAATAATTTTTGATGGCACAGGTTATACTTTAATGCTTAAACTTTTTGTCTGTTTGTTTGCCATCGATGTTTTTTCTCAGCTCACTACCCTGACTGACCACCAGTGCACACGCCGTGGACACACTCTGACAGGCACTTTATTCTAAATTAAACATCCCCGCGAAGACCCTGATCACTTAAGTTGGCGGCTCTGAATTTCTCTGCCCTCTGAGGCGTCCACCGTGACTGGCTGGCCGAATTCCTGGGGTAGTGAAGTCTTTAGGATTTTTCAAAGGTCAAGCTTCAGATTCCTGCCGCCCTTTGGAAACTGCCCTGCTAAATCTGCTTTGGGTTAAATCCTCTTTTTGAAGTAAGCGGTCATAATTAGATCTACTTATGGGAGCTGGCAGGAGGCTGACACTGAGGCTTTCTTTCCCGCAGGCCCAGTGGCCAGGGAGCCCTCCCCAGCGTGGCCCATGGCCCACTGCCCCGCGGCCACTGCCTCTCTGGGACTCCACCAGGGCTCCGACGCTCTGCTCTGTGTGTCGCAGCACCTGCAGGGGACAGTGGGCTGCAGCTCATAAAGGACCGGCACTTCTGAGCACAAGAGGGGTCTTCTTGTAGACTGTTCCAAGTCCTTTGTTTGCTTCTTTGTTTTTCTCTACCTCCCCCTTCTCCCGAAAAGTCCCTTTTGTGAGCAAAAAACACAGCCAAGAACTTTCTTTCAGAAACATTTCCCTAGGCCCGGTGTGGTGGCTCACGTCTGTAATCCTAGCACTCTGGGAGACCGAGGCAGGAGGATCGCTCAAGGTCAGGAGTTCAAACCCAGCCTGAGCAAGAGGGAGATACCCATCTCTACTAAAAAAAAAAAATAGAAAGAAATTGGCTGGACAACTAAAAATATATAGAAAAAATTAGCCGGGCATGGTGGTGCATGCCTGTAGTCCCAGGAGTCTGAGGGAGGAGGATCACTTGAGCCCAGGAGTTTGAGGTTGCTGTGAGCTAGGCTGATGCTACTACACTCCAGCCTGGGTGACAGAGTGAGACTCTGTCTCAAAAAAAAAAAAAACCAGGAAAGAAACATTTCCTTTTGTTTCCACTGTGTGCTTGACTAAAGAAGTTTGAAAGTGAAGCTTGAGGTAAGCCTCAGTGGTCTTCTTTAAATCACTCCCTCAGCTTCTCCCACTGGGTGTGCCACTCTGCAGGCTGTCTCTGCCCCAGACACTTATGATTTGGTGGCGGAAGGGTAAAGTTCCCTGTGGGCAGAGCAAGAGACTCTCTTGGCACCAGGAGCTCCTAAGCTCCATTCTTCACACTTGTCCTGCTCTGGAAGCGTTTCTCACTTGCTCCGGAGAAAAATGGCTAAAGATAATAAAAACACACTCAAACATACTGAATCAGTAGCAGGTGTCGATAAGTCATCCAGATTTAGGTATTTGATGAAGCCAGGAATCTGAGGCTCTGAGCATTACAAAAGATTTCTGAGATCAGCCCTTTCAAGTCCTTCATTTTACATGTGGAGACACTGAGGCCCAGAACAATCATGTAGCTCAACCACGATCACACAGCGCAGGCCGCTGGTCTAGCACTTTTGTGCAAGTGAACAACTTTGTGCAAAATGGCTTGTTTTATGTTTTATTTTTTGTGTGTAGGCTCCCCACACAAAAATTTAAAAAGCAGAATGATGGTAATCATGAAGATATAACCACACCGATATTAGGACCAACAACGTCTCTAGACCTTCAGGGTCGAAGCTTCCAGACAGTAGTCTGCTGGAAGGAGCAGCCCAGGGACTTGTTTTGAAGTTGAGTTTGAATAGCGTACACAGTGTTTTACTCAGGTTGCATTCTATTTGGGGTAGTTATGATGGGAGGTTGATGATGTTTATATGAGAGCTAAATAAAGCCCTCCTCCAAACTACCCTCTTGTTATTGCCACTGACCGAGGCCATATAAGTGTAAAAACTATAGAAATTATTTCTCACTTTTCGGGAGTTGTTAAATACATTTTGTATAAAAGTTCCACAAATTAATTATCTAAAATGGGCAATATGTGTTCTGGGCTTCCTTTATTCTAAGTCAACAGACTGTGCTCATAATTTATTACCATCATTTACAACATATCAACTTTTTAAAATAGTCATAGTCCTAAATTAAAAAGAGAAATGGTATGAAAAAATGTATTGGCTTGATTAGCATTGTTAATAAAGATGAGAATATCTTTCATTGCATTAGTTAAGATTAGGTAAAAAAAAAAAAATCAACCTGACCTTTAAAGGCATAATTCTGAGCACATGAGATCACCTTCGAAGTTTGTACTTTATTCTCTGTCTGAACTTCAAGACTTGTGATTTTAATCTTAAGCTTCAGTAGGCCTGCTCCAAGAATGTCAAAATAGAGAGAACACAGTTACATCAAATAGTGGTCTGGAACTTAGAGAAATATTTAGGGGGCGGGATATACGTGTTTGTGTGTATGTGTGTGCATGAGTGATATGGGGAGTGCTGTCTAACTCTATCATGGTAGATATGGATTTTAAAGCTTTTGGATTTTATAGGCTCAGCTGGGACTACATAAATAATTACATCATCATATAATATTGCAGCAAGCCTTCCAAGTATAAGTTCATATTTTTAAAGTACGAATCAGCATCTCAAGAGAAATATCTTAACCTGTGAAGCAGAAACTGTAGGAGCAGGGCCTTGAAGGGCCTTTCCAGCCCTATTTTGGTGTTATTCCTTTAAGTCAATGTGAAAGGGGATTGGGCATTTGCCTGGTGGTCCATAGGTCAGTCTGTACTATTACACTTGCCTGTGCAAGGGAATGACCAGTAAGAACCTACTGGTTTTATAAACTTGCTCTAGTAGACTGGTAACCTCAGAAATATTCTTGATTTTCTTTATACAGAAAGATTCATGTCTGGTTCCCTGGCACAATATCCTTAAGTTTCTTAGGTTTAGTTGCCTTACCTCTAAAACATGGTGTAAAAATTGACTTTTCTCATTGGTATCTTAGAGAATTGAAATAAAGCACTCTGTAGAAAAAGGTTATTGATGCTGTGTAAATACACGCAAGTCTTATCAAGCGGAAAGTAATCAATAGGTGAAACATGTCCGCAGAAAACAGCTGAGCCTTCTTCTCTGTGCTGAGCACTCTGCTAGAGGCTATTCAGTAGCAGAGTTAGCATTTATTGACCCCCTGATAAGCTGGACACATATCCCATCTTGTTTAATCCTTACAAAACTCGGAGATGTGTAATTATTATCTCCCTTCAGCAGATGGAGAAGCAAAGAGGTTAAGCTCCTTCCCCCAAAGTCACTTGTCAATAATTACTTGGCATAATCAGGGTTTGAATTGAGTTTTTTCAGTAAAAACTATCAAACAAACAAACAGCTTTTTCTGATTTCGACTTCTTACCTTCTGATTAAAATGAACGCCTATTTCCCCAATACATGGAGGATGAAAAATGATTTGGAAAGTTGGCCAATTTCTTGGACTGTTTTGGACTTGGACCCATTCTTTTGCAGGTTTAAGATTTGAATTCATAGACCGTAACTTGGTCATGAGATATATCACCTACCATTGGTATCCTATTGACCAATAAAATTGCTGGGAATAGACAGCGTTTAAGAAAAGAAAGGAATTATAATTCAGAGGCCTAATGACCAAGCTGGAATATGTTTTACAGTTTCTGAAATAATGCAGGATCAAACTCCACCATCTAATTCTTCTTACCCTTGAAATATGCACATCTCACTTCCTACTGGAAAATGTAATTACAATAAAGGAGGCTGAGTTGATGTCATGTTGCCCCTAGGGCACAGCTTGGGTGTAAGTTTTGGGAGATGGTTTGGGTGGCAGATGGGGTAAAGGACATGATGTTACATCTTACTTGAAGGGATCAGGCAATCACAGCAACTCAAAAAGGTGGCTTCCCAGGCTTGGGAAGTTTGGAGTTAGAAGAGGATCAGCATATATCTACTGTCAGCACTATGGAACTAGGAAGCATGTCACTCAGCTATCCAGGTACCTCCTGGTTTAAATATGAGAGAGCCCATTAAAAATGCCTTTTTTAATTTCAGCATAATATCGGGGTACAAATGTGACCAATTAAAAATGCCTTTGAGTTTCATTTCACCGGATGTCACCTGTACAAAACTGCTGGGTCTTGGGTGGATGTGATCTTTTTCTCGAACTTCATAGCACTCTTATTCTCAAGGTCAATGAGCTAACCGCCTCTGATTAAAGACTCTTTAGAGTCTTAGTAATATAACTTTTATAGAGCTGCCTAGGAAAATGAATTCTCTGATTAACAAAATTTTCTGACCATGAGTTATGCTGTGAATTAGTTTACTTTTACTGCTAGAGGAAATATTTAACAAATGCGTTTTCCTTTCCTTAAATTTTTTTTAAATATACTATAATATTCAGCTAAGTCATACTTGATGATTCAGAATCTTACAGTGCTGCTACTGAGGAAACTCTGTATCTTAAAACCTCAAAGTCTATTAGATTATATTTAATTCTAAATGTCAGTTATGATTGCATGTTACTATAGGTAAAAATGGTGAAGATGTTTTCTGGATCTTAGGGTTTAACAAAGCTGAAAGTTTTAGTTAATTAGATTCAATATATTTGAGCTTTTATAGTTACCATGACCACAATAATAGAACTTGGACCAGAAAGAACCCTAATGATACTGTACAAAGGAGTGAGATAATAATTAAAGAAAACTGGCAATGAGAGGAAAAGTGGTGAAAGGGAAGGCTTGAGAGAAAATAAGCAAGAAACATACTTTACTGTATATAAATTTAACAAGCCATGTAAGAATGCCTCAGTCCTGGTATTTGATACCCCTTATTCTAGAAAAGTCCTAAGAGACATGAGAATGAAGGATGGTATTTGGAATTTAAATGTGAGAAATAGTGAGAACTCAGTAAGGGGAGATAGTCAGGTTGGCCAAATGTCTCTAGATATGAACAAATCATTGAGAAATTTGATCTCTTTCAAAAAGTTTTCAGGGCATTATTATTATAGATAGTCTCTGAAACTCTAAGCTCCTGAATAACTGAAGGGGCCTCTTCTGACTAAGAGAAATAGAGGCAGCTCTTTTCACTTAGCAGTCATTCTTGCTGTCATGTGACCCTGTAAATGCTGGTCACAACAAATCAGACAGGGAAGTTGACAACTGGCCTGGAAAAATGTCACAGAGGTCTCAAACTCAAGTGCCTCTAGTAGTAGGCAGTAGGGAAAGAAGCAGACCCAGTTCTTCAGCCTACATGGGGTGAATGGTGAGGACCACTGGACTGGAGAGACCACACTCTGACTACCAGGAAAAGCCAAAATGTAGCTCAGGCTGATTGTGGGCCCAGGGTTGCCAATTCTGATTTTTTTCAGGAAGAGAATTATGATTTTAGTAAGGTATTCCAGTTTTCCAATGTTGACTCAAATTTACAAAGCAATGTGTGGTGAACAAACCCAACTCTTGGTTATTTTGTCTCTAAAGTGGCTAGTTTGCAACCTTTTGTACCCTAGATAGCTAGAAGAATGGGACCTGTGCAGTGGCCTGGCACAAGAACCTTGCAAAATCATGTGCTCTGGTTGATGGTGACCAACTAACCCATTGAGACACTGTTGAAACCTATGACACAGAAACAAGGAAAGACAACAGGAGCCTAGGGAAAAACAAAACAAAACACCAGCACATAGAAATTCTAAGAATGAATAAAGCCACATCACAAGACTAGGGTTACAATGGACACTTATTTGTGAAGGGATGACAAGCAATGGGTCATAAGCATTGCTGTTGTGTTACTAGAAGAGTAGGAGTATGCTGAACAATGATGAACAATATTCCAGCTGAACAGGCTTAGAGAGAACTGGAATATTGGAGAAATAGAGTTAAAATGGTGTCTGATATGTTCAGTTGGAGAGACCTTTGCTATAGCTTCAATATCCTGCAACTCTAAAAGAATATCTTCATTTTTCCCATGTCCCTGAAAGGCCATGGGAGTTGCTGAGGCAGGGCTGAACAAGAGGACAGAACTGTGAATGACTTGGATCAGCAACCTGAGCAGACTGACAGCTGAGGTCAGAGACCACAGTGTGCATCTCAAAAGGTGCCAGTGTAGAAGGATGATGACCAGAGAACCTCTTATCTCTTCCTCATGGTCCCAGAACTTAGTCCCAACTCCAGAAATCAGGTCTTGAAGCCCTAGAATTAACTCAGGAGATCCTGGCTTGATGGAAAAGTCTTTGACTTTACTAGGAGAAAGTCAGCTTGAGTGAGCTTACCCAGAATGAACTTAGATAAAGTTTCCATCACTTGTGGAATAGAAGCCGACAATAGAAATAATAAGAAATGCAAAAAAGTGAAGATAATTGTATTTCTTGCACATGTAAGTTTAATGCCTATGGTTAGTACCCCCTGCATGAATAAAATAATCCATATATGTGCTAAGGAGAAATAATGTGGTATTATGGCTGGTTCCAGAGTACTGATAATGTGCTTACATATATCTTGTGATCTTCAGAGGATCAACTGTGCTAAATCTAACCTCTTCAACTGCAGTCAACTTCTTCCCTAAGTCACTCTAGCTACGTGGTGCCAGAGCCCCCTCAAAATCTGCAACCTAGGGACAGTTGTTTTCTTAGTCTCCTGCATTTCATTTGGAGCCAGATAACTCTCAATTCAAATCCTGACTCTGCCACTGGTCTGTCACCTTGGATAGGTTATTTAATCTCTCTGATTACTGGTTTTTTTCTTCAATGGAATGGGGATAACCTAATGCCTAACTCACAGGGTTTTATGTTCATGAGATGACTATAAAGCCCCATCCATTAGGTACAGCATATAATATCTAAAAGTGATCATTTCTTCTGCTCACCTGTACATTAAACACTTGGAGGAAAACTATACAAGTTTCACTAAATCACAATTTACATTTTATCAAACTAAGACATTTCAAGAACAATGCAAAGAATTGGAAAAGCAAACTCTTCTATTATTTTGGGGGGCATTTGTTTTTGTATTTAATTGTACCATAGACTCAGGAAAACTGAAAACCTACTACAATTAGAAAATTCAATAAAATGAAGTGCTAAGGTACAAAACTACATAGAATCAATTTTCAAAAATCAAGTTTTCATATTGCCAAATAACAAAATAATATAAACTATAATAAACATAAAATATCTTAAACTTAAGAATATGAAAGATCTACCTAAAGAAATATTTTAAGTGCTACCTAGAGACAAAAAGACTGAGATTAATGGAAAGGATTACCATATTCTAGAACTAAAGTACTCCACATCATAAAGATGTCAACTATCCTTATATTAACCCACAAATTTAACATGATTCTAATAAAAATGCCAAATTTAATGTGATCCTAAAAATACGTTTTTTAAACTATGGGGACTAAATGAAGGTATACTAGTTTCATATAAAAAACACATAAGCAACAATAGTCAATTTTCTTTTTAATTTCTCAATGTTCAGTGCAAGGAATAGGCAAATTTTAAAAATTAAAAGTAGTAGAAAAAAAAAGTTTCTACCAGAAACAAAATCTATTTTTAAAGCTACAATTTGCAAAATAGTGTAGTATTATACATGAGCAGACAGATCAACAAAGCTGAGAATTTCTGGAAATAGTTTATAGTAGATATGAAAGCAATATATTTTAAAGATGGCATCCAAATCAGTTGGAAAAAGTTGCATCCCTTAGTAACAGCTATTACTATAATCATTTTTATGTAGAGTACAGATAATTTATTTGTAAACACCGGGAACAACTGACCAACTGAGAAATAAGGATCATTTCTCTCTGGCCTAATCTGGTTTCTATCATTTCAGGAGAATGATTCATATAACAGTTGTGGTTTGTGTCAGGGGAAAATTTAGCATTTACTTTTTAAATTTCTAAAGGACAGATAAATACTATGTAATAAAATTATATTTGAGGAAAATAATATAACTATGAAATATATAGCTGAAAACTGATGACTTTCTATTAAAAAAAGGCAATGTTATGATTTTCAGCCCCATAACATTTTATGAGAAGTAAAATATGTGGTAACTATTATATAAGCATCCTTTGGAAGAAAAACTGGTATAGTAATTTTGCTGAGGTCATAAGTTTACTGCTGTGTTTCTATAATTTTGTTTATTAAAAAATGAATAAATTAGAAAGAAGTGACAGCACACACTTTATATCTTGAAAAGAATACAAGATTAAATACAACTTGGATTGACTTATTAGAATAACCTGGTGAATGATAATTTTCTTTTCCTGACAGCTGCATAAAACAAACTGCTTTAAATGAGAAAAAGGAATAATCTGAAGAGCTGTATCTAATAGTTTGCCAAAGTGAAGGGTTAAAAGGCATGTATTTTTCACAGAAGTTATTGTGTGTTACTTAGTGGAGTCACGATACAAATTCAGTTATTTACAAAGTCTAGTACAGATTTACATACATTATAATTTTTGGACAAAACAGTTGATTGTAATACAATAGATGTATACAAGTGAAAATTCATTAAAAAAAAGAAAATTCATGCATATTTTTCACTGTTAATCAGAGAGTCTTCAGGAACCAGAGCAGATGAGAAGTTTTAAGAAACCGGCAATGAAGACCAGTAGGAAATAATAAGCAGTCCAGCTAGAATGGCCTTTTAACAGACACATTTTCAGTCAATAAGCCTCATAGTCTACCCATGTGGCAAACATTCAAACAGTAAATAACTAGTGCTTTGTAGTGATAGCTTTTTAAAACTCTTTTGAGTTTACCAATACATTGATACTATCATTTGTAATCCAGGCAATTGTATTGCCAGGCAATTGATCAATTCTGATAGACATTATTTATGTCAGAAAATGCAAAGCCAAAGTCTCCTATAGATTTTTTTTAATGAAATGAAGCATTAGTGAGATATATAAATTCTAGAGAGAATAAATGAATCCAGGTTATAAAAGCAACTGGATTAAAAATGCAAATTTCCAACAACTGAGTGGGAATTTCTGTTCCCCAAATTCCAAACTAGTTGGATTGAGTTTTTAATTGAGCTTATGGCTTATATCGGCATCATGGACAAAATCAAGTATTGAAAAGTGATAAGTGAGAATGTACTTCTGAAATGAAAAATTCAGGGCAATGGTGCTCTGCATTGGCAGCCATTTGTCACCAAAATAAATACCAAGTAAATGCTATTTTTGCATAAATTCATGTACCAAGAAAGAGTTAAGAAAGGAAAGTGCTGGAAAAATGTGTTGTCTCTCAGCACCACAGTGAATAATTACATTACTTTTATATTTTTACTTTTTTTCCAGGATGGAAGAAGGTACTCAGATTAGCATTACAAATCCTGGACTCGAGAGAGGTAGTTGGAACTTGGGAAGGTGGAGTTTTCAATGTTTGGGGTTGCTCCTCTCTGGCTCTTTGACTATGTGTGCACTCTTTTTCCAAGAATGCTTGTATTTGGAAAGTACTTTATGGTGGTGAAAAGTTTGAACAGAAAAGATTAATCAAAGGTTTGGTCTTTCATGCTCAATGCATAACATATTCAGCTTTTGGATGTTAACTCTTAGCCAAGAAACTATTCAAATAATATTCAGGGGCTGAATGTGAGCTTCAACTGCAAACAAACTAGAGGTCAACTTTACTTAGTCTTAACTCATTCTTCTGAAGTTCAGAAATACTATGCCTAAAGGATTTTCTTTATATTTTTTGCATAGCTCCTAATATTCTGTAAGAGTTCACTGAGAGTTACTTTTATTTATTTATTCTTAACTGCTTAAGGAAGCACATTCATCTGATCTGAAGTGTAAAGGAAACAGGAAATGGTGGACTATGCTCCACTTCCAGTATACTAGAAGGGAAGAATGCTCTGTTCTACCCTATTCTTTGCCATTTATTACAATGTCACCAAATCCTGTATTCTAATCCAGGAAGTGTTCTTACTTCATCCAATTATCTACACTATCATTCCTCCCTCTAAAACTTTCTGATTTGTTCAGCTCTCAGATTTGTCTGACTTCTGGAATCTGTAACATACTAGAAGTTTTAGACTATCTTACTCTCAGGAAAGGAGGCATAACTGTGGGCAGAACTATTGCCCAAGCCTCCAGGGTAAAATTCAGGAAGTACGCCCCCCTGCCCTAACCAAGAAAAGCAAGTGCAGTGCTTCTAACATCTCCTATGGTATTCTTCTTACCTGCTTGCTCCAGCCCCTCAGTGCATCCACTTTTCAAAGTTGTGAAACACAACCTCCTCTACTGTAAAAAATGTATCCTGACATGAAAGCACATTGATTTGGCAAGCCCAGGGATCGCCCACACATTGAGAAACTTCCAAGTTGCCATATGCTAGACTAGATCTTTCTCATAAATGTTCAAGAATCATGTCTTCTTTTCTTGATCAATTTGAATAAGGAGCAATTGTAAGAAGACTTGGTTTTAAGAGTCATTTGGTCAGGTCATGATGTTCAGTGACAACAGGATGCTTAAAGGATCATAAGAACCTGGATAGTCTGTCTCTAGGATCTAGTATTTTAAAAAGTTACGATTGTTTTAGAAGATTCCCACCAATAGTACACTTAGGACTTGACCTAGGGACCCATAAAAACAATACTTTCCACATGTATCCCATTACATTGCAGTACATGTTTCAGTTAATACATGCTAAAGAGTTTAAGAGAGGAAGAGCTCTCATTTAGTTGTATATGATTCATAGGAAAAACAATTAGGCAACAATGCCTAAGACAATGTCTGGTCCTTGGTGGGCAACCAATTAAGTATTTGTTGAATGAGTGAATACAAGATATTTCTTGAATGCAGAAAGATGTTGTCCCTGCCCTTCAGGATCTAATAGTGAGAAAATTCCAGTTACTGTGACTCTAAGGAGAGTTATATAACCATTTAAACATCTCCTCTAGTTTCAGTTCTTAGAGGGAATGCTTTCAATTTTTTCCTCCTCAGTATGATGTTTGCTATGGGTTTGTCATAGATGACTGTTATTATTTTGAGTTATGTTCCTTCTATTCCTAATTTGTTGAGGATTTTTATTATGAAGAGAGTCTAAATTTTATTGAATGCTTTTCTGTATCTACTAAGATGATGATATGGTTTTTGCTTGTAATTCTGTTTTTGTGGTGAATCACATTTATTGATCTGTATATGTTGAACAATCTTGTATCCCTGGAATAAAACCCACTTGATAGTGGTGCTTTTTGCTGTGCTGTTGGATTCAGTTTGCTTGTACTTTGTTGAGGACTTTTGCATCTGTGTTCATCAGGGATATTGGTCTGTAGTTTTCTTTTTTTGTTGTATCCTTTCCTGGCTTTGGTATCAGGTGATATTAGCTTCATAGAATGAGTTAGAGAGGAATCCTTCCTTCTCAACTTTTGGAACAGTTTCAGTGGGATTAGAATGAGTTCTTCTTTGTACATCTGTTAGAATTTGGTTGTGAATCTGTCTGGTCTGGGCTTTTTGTTATTGTTGTTTTTGTTGGGAGATTTTTTTATTACTGATTCAATCTTACTACTTGTTATTGATCTGTTCAGGATTTCTATTTCTTCCCAATTCATGTTTGGGAGATTGTATGTTTCTAGGAATTTATCCATTTCCTGTAGATTTTCTAGTTCATGGGCATATAGATAGATGCCCACTTTCACCACTTTTACTAAGCATAGTACTAGAAGTCCTAGGAGAACAATTAGGCAAGAGAAAAAAATAAAGGACATCCAAATTGGAAAAGAAGAAGTCAAATTATCTGTGTTTGCTGACGATATCATCTTATACCCAGAAAAGCTAAAAGACCCTAGATTTGATAAATGAGTTTAGTAAAGTCTCAGGTTAAAAAAATCAACATTCAAATATTAGTAGCATTTCTATATACCAATAACAACCAAGCTGAGAACCAAATCAAAAATTCAATCCCATTTACAATAGCTGTAAAAATAAAATAAAATAAAATACCTAGGAAAATATTCAACCAAGGAAGTGAAAGATCTCTACAAGAAAAACTACTAAAACACTGATGAAAGAAATAATACTTGACACAAATGGAAAAACATCCCATGCCTATGGATTGGAAGAATCAGTATTATTAAAATGACCATATTGCCCCAAGTAATCTACAGATTAAATACAATTCCTATCAAAATATCAATGCCATTTTTCATATAATTAGAAAAAAACTAAAATTCATATGGAACCAAAAAGGAACCTGATAGCGAAAGCAATCCTACACAAAAAGAATAAAGCTGGAGGCATCACATTATCTGAATTCAAATTATACTACAAGGCTATAGTAACTAAAATAGTATGGTACTGGTATAAAAACTGACACATAGATCAAAGAAACAGAATAGAGAACCCAGAAATAAAGCCATATACCTACAACTAATTGATTTTCAATGAAGCAGACAAAAATATACACTGGGAAAAGGACAGCCTACTTAATAAACAGTGCTGGGAAAATTAGATTGTCATATGCAGAAGGATGAAACTGAATCCCCATCTCTTACCATATAAAAAAATTAACTCAAGAGGAATCAAAGACTTAAATATAAGACCTGAAACTATACAATTCTAGAAGAAAAAAAAACTCTTCTGGACATCAACCTAGGCAAAGAATTTATGACTAAGACCTTAAAAGCAAATGGAACAAAACCAAAATAGACCAATGGGACTTAATTAAACTAAAAAGCTTCTACACAGCAAAAAACATAATCAACAGAGTAAATAGACACCCTCTAGAATGTAAGAAAATATTTGCAAACTATGCATCAGGCAAAGGACTAATATCCAAACCTACAAGAAACTCAAACAACTCAACAAGCAAAAAAACCAAATAAGGCATTAAAAAGTGGGAAAATGACAAACATTTTTCAAAAGGAGATATTCAAATGGCCAAAAAACATGAAAAACGCTCAACCTCACTATCATCAGAGAAATGCAAAGTAAAACCACAATGAGTGCCATCTTACTCCAGTTAGAACAGCCATTATTAAAAAGACAGATGCAGAGAAGAGGGAATGCTTGTACACTGTTGATGAGAATGTAAATTAGTACAACCTTTATGGGAAATAGTACGGAGATTTCTGAAAGAACTAAAAATAGATCTACCATTTGATCCACTACTGGGTATCTAGCCAAAGGAAAAGAAATCATTATATCAAAAGGACACCTGCACTTTTATGTTTATGATAGCACTATTCACAATAGCAAAGATATGGAATCAAAAAAGTGTCCATCAACTGCTGATTGGATAAATAAAATGTGATATACATATATATTATGGAATACCACTCAGCCATAAAAATGAATGAAATAAAGCCTTATGCAGCAATTTGGATAACACTGGAAGCCATTATCCTCAGCAAAGTAACTTAGGAACACAAAATACTGCATGTTCTCACTTGTAAGTGGGAGCTAAATGATGGGCATGCATGGTCAGATAGAGCGGCATAATAGATATTGGAGAATCCAAAAAGTAGGAGGGTGGGAGGGGATGAGGGATGAAAAATTACCTTTTGGGTATAATGTACACTATTTGGGTGATGGGTACACTAAAAACCCATACTTTACCACTATACAATATATCCATGTAACAAAACTGCACTTGTATCCCCTAAATCTATAAAAATAAAAATATATAAAACAGATAAACAAGTAAATAAATAAACATCTTCTCTAGGTTCCAAGAGGCTTCTAATAACTAATATCATTTTGCCAGGGAGTGTTAATTAATTATAATAAGTACAGCCATTTTGAATGAGTCTTAATAGTGGGGTTTTAAATTAATTTCAAATGTAGCTGTTTAAGTGGTATTTAACAGGGAAGAAAAAAACATTACTGTGATTAACATTCATGATATTTTTTTAAAGGTAATAAAACATTTCCTCTTGCTATTATCATTTGTCTCTCAATATTGATTTAATATGGTTTGAATGTAATCTATGCCTCCCTAGGACTATAACTCAAGTTTGAATCACCAGAAACAGATTGAATGCAAGATGCCACTTGACTATTTAATTAGTCCTCACCCCTTGATTCCCTTTTGTTCAAATTGGTCTATATTGTCTATGACAAAATTAGACTCCAAATTTGCATTTTTGCAAAGTGCCTACCATCATCAAAATGAATAAACTGTGCATAAACCTATTTATTGTGGGCCCACTATGTGTTCATTTCTGTGGCCTTGACTTTCATTATTTCATTTAATTCTCATAACAACCCTGCAAGTTAAAATCCATATCTCTGTGATAGAGCTGAGTAAACTGAAATCAGAGAAGTTATAAATCATACCCTCAGTTATCTTCCAAGTAGTTGCCAAGCCCAGATTCAGTCTATCAGTTGCCAAGATGCTCCTTCCCCCAACACTAGGGCAGCCTTGCATATATCAGGTGATAGCAGCAGTTTCTTCTTTTCTTCTTCAATTTCAGTTTCCCAAACCCATATTAAAATAGCTAAAAAACAAAACAATGACAAAAACCAAAATAATAACTAATTGGTTAGTATCTGTAATTTTACCTTAACCGTGAATGTTGCTTACATAACTTTTACACAAAGTTACATATATTGAATCAAAACTCTTTAATCAAAACACATTTACCCAGTACTATGATCTTGAAACATGTAGTAATTCTTATACTCAGTTCAGGCTAATAAAAAGTTGGACATATTCTTAAAGCAAAAGTCATGATTGAACATTAGGGATGTAGGAAAGCAATGATCTCAAAATTGTTTTCTATTCATATTCTTATCTATGCCATAACATAATGACTTATATTTATGCAAATATAAAAGATATATGAGGCCTTAGAAATGCTTTGCAAACATTTAATCCTATTAACCTTAAAGTTAATTTGACTAATTTATCTGGGTTGATGCTTTTATCCTGTAATTGAAATGGAATTTCATAACATAAATAACATACATATTCGAAGCATATGGGTTAGAAAAAATTATACTGGAACTTTTAATCTACCTAATGGCTTTTTGCCTGGATTTATATCAGGAAGGAAGGAAAGAATAAAGAAACCAAGGGGAAAAAAGCAAAGAGCAAAAAAGAGAGGAGAAAGCTAATTTAAAGGTGATAGACGATTTTGAAAACATTTTGTATAAATGATCACATAGACACTCCTTGAAATTTAGCTGAATGTATTCACCCACTTTTGTTTCTGTGGACAGCAGTTTTTTTCCATTTAAAAACACTTTTAGGGAAAAATATTCAGGTAAAAATATTTTGTAAAGATGAAATGATCTTTAAACTACAGGGTAGTTTAAATTCTGTAGCCCACACTGTAGTGTTTTCATTTAGATGCACGTAAATGAACGGGCACTTTGGTTGAAATGTGAATTTTCGCCTGTTGGTTGAATCATAGATTAGGCTCTAGTGGGATCCCTATTTAAATTCCGGCGTGTGCTGAATAGAACTGTATAGAATTTAGCTAGTTTGAGAAATCAGGAGTGAGGCCCATTTGACATTTTATGCATATCTTTTCTTTATCTCATTCTTCCTCCTTAACTTCGCCCCTCTCCCCATTGCATTTCCCTCCGTGTGGAGCATAATTCCCGTTCACTTGCTTTGCTTCAGAAGAGCTGCCTTCCCTTCCAGTCTTGGGCAGCTCCACCCCTTCTCACAGACCAAAGTAAATCTGCACAATAATGAACCATATAAGGGAGGAATGACATCATCAGTTAGTGGTCCCAAGCTGTTTTGCACAACATTCACCTTTCATTGTTCTGATGACAGGGCTGGAATGTGACGGTTAATTCCCTGTGGAGTTGGGGGCTGAGCAGGGCCTGCTGCTGTTGAACAAACTTCAGTACCCCCTTATAAAAAACAAAAACAAAAACAAAAGCTACTATGCTTCCTAGTATTAAGGTAAGGAAGTCAAGATCTGTTTTGATTTAAGCAATGTTAGTTACTCTCGTCCATGCGCATTTCATTTGTTAATAGGCTTACTTGGCAGTCAACTCATTTCTAAGTGAAAGAGCATCTTGGAAGTTGGGTTTGGACATTTGGACATTTGTAGAGCCCTGGCTAATCTGACAAGGGCTGCAAGAACTCGACAAGCTTTCAGCTTGCGGCTACAGGTTTCACTGAGTGTGGATGGTGACAACCCTTGAAAATGACTAGCTTATTGCGACTTGCCTTGATGCCTCAGAATCCTTGATTGGAACTGGCCAAGATGCGCCTCATTGTGGTATGAGGAGTGATCCTGTTTTTCTATGGAGGGGGAAAAGTAATCTCATCCTACAGAAATCTTGGGGAGTTTGTATCAGCACTGAAAAATCTCTTATCTTACTACCATCAGTCCTACTAATGTGTTCTGAAAGCATTTAACAGGCAGCCTTTCTATATACTGTAAATGTATCTTCTAATTTATGGTTTCTTGATGAGCAAAAAAATGAATTTGAGGCAGAATATTATTTTGAAAGTTTTCTTGTTGTTATTGTTATGTGGATTTTCTGCAGTTCTCTCTTTGCATGTGTGGAAAAGGCTTGTAAAGTTGGCAATGAATTAGAATGCACAGTGATCCAAAGAAAGCCGTGTTTGTTCTGAAACACTCAGTGTGGCAGTGATAACAAGAATAACAAATCAAATAGGAGGTTTGATCTCAAAGTGGGAATGAGATTAAAGTTTGGACTATGTTAAACAATTATGTAAAAAGTTCAACTTTAGTAATTTTTCAAAATGCCAAAAAAACATTGTCTGAGTTCAGCAGAGTATATCAAAGTAAATAGCTTGTATTTAGTGTTCAGTAGGGCGGGAGGGTGCTGTGAGTCTTTCACAAAAGTTCCTTTGGCCAAAACCGAATTTTTATAGTGTGATTTCAGATTCACATGACCTGTTTTATAGAGATTTAAAATAAGGGCTGATGGTATGGTTTTCATTTTTGTAGATTTAATTTGTGTAATGTTGATTGTTAATAACGTTTTGTCTCTGTGTTGAAAGTGATGAAAATCTTGAGTTCAACTGTGATGAAAGTCTTGGGTTCACTACCTGATCCTCCTGAATTCTTAATTCCATGTGACTGAGTGAACTTCTGTTTACTTGTAAAACTAAATATCCTTTCCACAACAGAAGGGTGCTCATATTTCTTTTTTTTCCTACATTAGCAACAATCAAGATCAATACAAAATTAATTCTGGGGTTTTGGAGTTTTGTTTATTGTCTTCACTTTTTAATTTTTGCATTAGCTTTAAAGTTGTTCCCAAACTGAATAAAATAATTATTAAATAAATGTTAGCATAATAATTTCAAAAATATTTAGTAAAATTTCACATAACCTTGTATTTAGAGCTTTTTAAAAGACCTTTAAATACAACGGCAATAAATTCAACTACCATTTTAAAGAAGGAGAGGTTTACTTTTCTAAGTAATGAATGCATGGAAATACACTACTGTAAGTAATTTATGATGCACTGAAATTAATTCACGTTTCTGTTATTTTTTAAAAATCTTATTTATGAAAATAGATTTACCCAAGAGACAAATTAGATTAATAACATCTTAATGAAAAGCTTTACAGTAGAATATGTTTTTATATTGTGAGCTCCCATAATGTATAAAATTAATACCATGACTTTCATCCAGCACTCTATACATGCATGTATGGAGCAAAGTGAGGAATATGGCACCTTTGTGGGTTGTCTTCAACTTGTTCAAATAGCCTCAGGAAATCTTGTTCATGCTGCCAGCTCCTCCCTTCATGTTCTGTGAACCACAGTGTGCCCCACAGGGGAGAGGCTCCTCTACTTAAGCACGTGGGAGGATACCTGCACACAGTGATTTCAGGGACCAAAAAACCTCTACCTGCCTCTAAATATCCTCCTCACCCTCTGGCTTCCCTAAGGAAATCTCTTCATTTAACTTATTTCCTGAGGGAGAGAGTTTCCTGTGGCAGTGCACTGTGTTTCCTAGATGGGTCATCCGGTAATTAGGTGTGATGAACATGGGCAACACATTCTTTGGGAATGGGAGGGAGGGAGGTATTTTTAGTAGAGACGGAGGCCTCACTCTTGCTCAGGCTGGTTTTGAACTCCTGACCTCGAGTGATCCTCCTGCCTCAGCCTCCCAGAGTGCTAGGATTACAGGCATGAGCCGCCATGTCTGACACACCTAGCTGAGTCTTTATAAACATCATCAAAAAGAAAGAGTATCTGCTTTCTCTTGTTTTAAAAAAATATTTTATTTGACCAATTTGGGAGGGTGTTTTGAGAAGTATTTTGAGCAACTTAGGAAATGTGAAAACACAATAAAAGGCATATCATCCTCCCTGGGGAAAGGACATAAGAACTGAAACCTGAAGGATGACAAAGAAGAGCCCGCAGGACTAGAGATTGGGTAGCTTATAAGCAACACATTTTTCTCTCATAGTCCTGGAGGCTGGAAGCTCGAGACCAGGGTGGCAGTGTGGCCGGTTCTGGTGAGGGCCCTCTTCCCAGTTGCAGACTGCTGTCTTCCTTGTATCCTCACATGTGAGCCAGAAAGAGCTATCGGGATCCCTTTTCTAAGGGCACTAATCCCATTTGTGAGGGCTCCACCCTCATGATGTGATCACCCACTAAAGGTTCCACCTCTTAATACCAACACATTGAGGGTTAGGATTTTAATATATGCATTTTGGAATTTGGGGAGGGCACAAACATCCAATCCATTGCACTTGTGTAGGTTGTAGCTTATAGGGGCATCTGCCCAGTGAAAGAATGAGGGCTGAAATCCAGTTCGCTCAGCATGGGACTGGTTCCATAGAGAGAAGGTGGACCTTTTTCTAGCTCTCACAAAGGTGCCATATGGGCTGCACCGCTGATAGCAAGGGAAGGGTATTGGGAATGACAATTGCAAAAGCCCTGAGCAATGACTTCCTCCATCCACAGCCCTACCTTTGGGTGTCCCTCTTTAGCATAAATGGCACTTTTTACATAGCCTTGCAATATATATTTTCATTCCTAGCACCTAATACACTGACAATGGGGAAAGGGCATTCAACCCATCTTTGCTGAATTATTGAGTGAATTAGTGAATCCTAGTTATATTTCTATATGAGGCAGGGAGCTTCCTATTAGAGTGTATAATCAGAAAGCTGCTGCTCAGTGATTCTTCAGATGGGCAGCATAATTAGCAGAAAACACCAGCCCTTATTGTGGTTCATATGAGCAAACAACTAACAATTTTCTAGACTTTAATTTTTACTATGACTGAGAGCTATTTACTAGTAATATACAAAGTGATTTATTTTTAACACATTAACTGCCATGTGGGTCGTATTTAACTCAATGCTAGTTTTAAGCCCAGGGCCTTTGAAGCATATGAAGACTCAATTTTCTGAAACAAATTCAATAAGTATGTCATGAGTCACATATAGCTCAAGTGGTGTGCAGTATAAAAATAGATTTTAGTGTGGCGTGACTTGCATATAACTCATGCACAGAAAACAATAAAAAATAACAAATTTTTCATAAATTAGAAAGGAGTCTCTTGTTTTTTGAAGTTTTTATTCCATTTCCATAGTAAAACACCATGGCTTCAGGGAAAAATTTTTTCCTAGTGTGGTAGTCAATGTGTTAAATATGTATAGCACTTATAAATTTAAATTAGCATGTTACTAGATTTTCTTAAAGAATAAATTGGTGTTTTACAATGGAGTCTGGCTGCCACCCACTATTTGTAAGCACTCACTGAATATGTGCTCACCTGGTAGTAGGAAACCTCATAATCAAGAAGAATAACTTATCAGTCATGAACTTTTTATGGTTTTCAGTTGTTGCCATCCATGCATTTTAAAGATAAATTACTATGGGTAATCAGTTTAGTTTGTTATGGGTTGTTGGGCTAACCCAAGAGAGTTGATAATGCATATTCTTGGTTTGTGATTTTCAACAAATACCCTTCAAGGCACATCATCAATATGCCTATTCTAGAGCAGAATTATACATAATCCATTCAAAATTTGTTGAAGAGTCAAACGTCATTAGTGATAATTTGCTTGAGATTTGTGTGTGTGCATGTGTGTGTGTGCTATTTGAATTAATTGGATTATACTAGCAAAGTAAATGTAATAAAATTACTAGATTATTTTAACTTTATAGGATATAGTTTTTTTTTTGTTTGTTTGTTTTTTTGAGACAGAGTCTCGCTTTGTTGCCCAGGCTAGAGTGAGTGCCATGGCGTCAGCCTAGCTCACAGCAACCTCAAACTCCCGGGCTCAAGCAATCCTGCCTCAGCCTCCTGAGTAGCTGGGACTACAGGCATTCGCCACTATGCCTAGCTAATTTTTTCAACGTATTTTTAGTTGTCCAGATAATTTCTTTCTATTTTTAGTAGACACAGGGTCTCGCTCTTGCCTCCCAGAGTGCTAGGATTACAGGTGTGAGCCACTGTGCCCGGCCCCTTAATGCACTATTTTTAAAAAATCAGAATTAAAGCAAAAATCCATAATGAAGAAAATATCAAAATTTCAAATGAGGACAAAATCTTACTGCAGCTGCACAACCCAGCCTCATCCACTTTTCTGTAATCTCAGCCCTATGCAGTATATTAGGGACGTTAGAATAATTTTAGATAATTATTATGATAGTCACCACCATGAGGGACTGCAGTGATTTATTAAAACGTAACACTTCTTCCTGAGTCATTTGGTAAAACCATGCCCTATCATGTTAACAAGCTGCTGAGCCCTATACTATGCTCTAGTTGGGAAAAAATGCGTTGTGATTAACAACTTCAAACTACATGCAAGCTTGACTCTTTTGAGGTTCATTCATCTTTAATTACAATCATGCCCTTGCTAGTTTTAACCTGCCCTCTCTCTTGAAAGACAGAGAGGCATACATACAGGGGAGAGTTGAAGAAAAGCAAAAACATTGTGCTGAGAAGGGAAATTAGGATGGTCTGGCTGAGAAACAAGCCTAGGGTGACTTTTTAGGTGACATCTGTGTTTTAAAATGGGGTCTGATGGCGTGAGATAGGGAAAAGTAACAACATCTTAAGGAAACAAAGAGATGATTGCTGTTCTGGTGCTAAGGCTGATACATTTAGCAAAATTGTTGAAAAGTGGAAGTGTCAAGAAAGTGGGGAAAAAGGTAGGCAGGTGTCCCCTTGAGTCTCTGGGAACATAGATTGACAACTCTTCCAAGGATGGTGTATATTGCAAGAATGGGTAATTAGGATAAAGTTAAAAAAAAACTCTCACTTACCCTCCCCTCCAAATAAATTCGTACTTAGACAGACAATAAAAGGAAAGGTAAATTAATAAATATCTGTGAAACAGAACAGAGTGAGAATATTTTCTTTAGCATAAGATTGACTAGGCAGCAAATGGATCCCAATAAGAAAGAAAAAGTAAAAATCTCCAACAAACTAAATTATATAAACATGGAAAGGAATGAAATAATCACCCACAATCATAGACAAATGTGAGGGAAAAGCTAAAGATTACAAAAGGGGATTGAAAAAAAACCACAAATTTTATTATGAAACATTTCAAACATTTGCAAAGCTAAAGATAATAGTATAATGAACCCCATGCAATCATTACTTAGCTTCAACAATTAATCAACTCATAGCCCATCTGGCTTCATCTGTTCCCACCTCCCTGAATCACTTTGATATAAATCCCAGACACATCATTTCATTCATAAATATTTCAATATGTGTTTCTACAAGATAAGGACTCTTAAAAATACTGCCATAATCCATTATCAAACCTAAAATCTAATAATAATGCCTCAACAACATAACTTTTCCAATTGTCTCATTTTAAAAACAGCTTGATCAGTTGAGAAATCTGCAGTTAATGTAGGAAAAAAATAAAATAAAAATAAAAACAGCTTGAATAAGAATCCAAAAGATTACAATTGGTTCTAAATTTTCTTTTAATCTATCGGTTCCCCTCTCTTCTCTTTTTCATCTTGCAAGTTATTCGTTGAAGAAACTAGGCTGTTTATCCTATATAGTTGCTCACATTTTGGATTTTGCCAATTGCACCATGATGATGTCACTTAGCAATTTCTTGCCCATCTGTCCTGTAAACTGATAATTATATGAGCTTGATCTGATTCAGGTTCAATTTTTTGGTAAGAAAATGTCATATGTGGAGGTGTGTAATATGTATACAGTCTGGCTGTCTTTCTTTTTGAGAGACATTGATGAGCATTGCTTACATCCATTATTTCACTGGGGACTACAAATGGTGGTATTCAATTAATATAATTCTTTATTAATACTGGCATGCAATCATTTCTTTATTAACTGGACTATTACTATAAGGAAAAACAAAGAGGTCGGGCGCAGTAGGTCATGCCTGTAATGCTAGCACTGGGAGGCCGAGGTGGCCAGATTGCTCGAGGTCAGGAGTTCGAAACCAGCCTGAGTAAGAGCGAGACCACGTCTCTACTATAAATAGAAAGAAATTAATTGGCCAACTAATATATATATATATAAAAAACTAGCCAGGCATGGTGGCGCATGCCTGTAGTCCCAGCTACTCGGGAGGCTGAGGCAGTAGGATCACTTGAGCCCAGGAGTTTGAGGTTGCTGTGAGCTAGGCTGACGCCACGGCACTTACTCTAGCCTGGGCAACAAAGCGAGACTCTATCTCAAAAAAACCCAAAAAACAAAGAGCTTTAAATTAAGCAGGAACATGTTACTATCTCTCTATTATAAATATAAGTTATATATAAAATATATATATTTTAAAATATTAAATTATTCATCCTGCCCTACCTGTTTTCTGTATCTACGTCCCCATTTATCCTTCGTTTTACAAGCAGAGTGACATCATCTGATTTATCCTTTTTTTTTAAGTATTATGATGGCTTCTGGGGAGAGAACAAACTACAGGCAGGCAAGAGTGGAAACTGGGAGTCAGATCAAGTGGCTATTGCAAAATCCAGATAAGAGATGATGGTGGCTTTGGCCAGGGTGATAGCAGTGGAAGAGATGGGAAGTAATTGGATTTGGGATATACTTTGAAGGTAGAGTTGACAAGATTTGCAGAGGAATTGAATGTAGGTATGTGCAAGAAACAGAGGACCCAAGGATGAATCTGGATTTGGGGCCTAAGCATCTGGAAGGAGTAGTTGTAGTTGACTGACATGAGGAAGATATGATTGGAACAGGTTCATAGGGGAGGACTGGGAGCTTAGAGGAGATAAAGAATGAACAGCCCAGTGGGTTCATAGCTAATTGAATGACAATGTCCATGCTACTGAATGGATTGATGTCAGCAGGAGGGAGATCTGGAGAGTGTTTTGAAGGGCTTTGTGCATTGACCTGTCTTTTTATTAGTAACTGGGGTCATTTTGCCATTGACACAATGTTAGGTAAGCTGCTATGTTGGGTGACAGAACAGAGTCAAAGGATGATCTTGACAATTCTAGGATAGATTGAATCAAGCAAAATGAAGTTAACCTAAATAAAGTCTTGCAAATTTGAGCTGTTCAGGCAATATCTATTTGAGGAATAACATTGTTATTAAAGACAGTGTTTGTGCAAACATATCTGGCTCAAAATCCCAACCTGCCTTTTCTTAAGATTAAGTCTAATAACTTTCCTTATTTGTAAAATGGTACAGTAATGCTTTGCAAACAACAAAAAGTTGTTGTGACAAATGAAATAATTAAACACTTAACACCCTCTCTGAAAGATCTTTCCTTTTAGTCTTTTTTTTTTTTTTTCAAATTAGGTATTAGCAAATATTGGCATTTGGGATGGGCTTTTAAGAGCCTCTTGAAATAATATTATAACTAGAGATTTTCTGGGATCTGAAACTTTACTTCCTCAGAACAAGTTTTCTTGTCATTTCCTCTAACTCCACCTGAAAATGTCAGCCCCATCTCTTTATTTCCCCCATCTCTGCTTTCACCTCTCTCTACCTTAAGATTAATAACCAATTTTATGTTTTCTATCATATTTTAAGTCAGTCTCTAATAATATTTGTTTACAACCCTTTCTCTCTTTATCTGATAGCTTGGAACACTTTCTAGGGCTTTTCATTTTTTAATATTTTATTGATACATAATTTATATACAATAAAATTCACCAATTTATACAATCAGATCAGTCTTAACCAATGTATACAGCATCAACAATCATAGAACATTTGGGTCTACACTTTTAAAGTCTTCTAGTTGGAAATAAATTTTTGAACATGCTTACATACATGACAAATTTGCAAGTTACAAAATACAGTTTTATTCAGTATAAAATGAGAAATGAAGAATACATTTAAGAATAATTATTAAGAAAAGCAAAAGAATTCTAAAAAAATCTATGTAATCATTTACTTGCCTTCTTTTATCCTCTAAATAAAATGACATGCCTGCAGAAAATGAAAAACTTGCTAAGAATAAATTTTATTTCAGGATACTTAGGGCTCTACCTGTAACTGCAGATGAGAATCAGGGTATTTGAATCAGTTTTTTAGTCTTGGTCTCCTGGTTTGTTTCCTTTTCATGCAAATATGTTTAGAATCAGGGTGCAGTTGAAGAATGGGAAGTTGAAAAGAGAAGAGAGTGGAGAGGAGGTGGTAAAACCAGTTGGCACAAGCAACACTTAAACCTCCGATTCTCCTCCTTAAATAGCATAATTACATGGAAATGGTGCCTGGTAATGTAGAGCAAATTAATTGAAGTACAAAATGAAATTGTAACCATTAGAAAATCATTAGAAAAAGCTGTAATATTCCATAGGCATTATGTTTTGTGGATAGACACATGCTAATGCTTTTGAATGCTTTCTTAACGTAAAATGAGGATTTCTAGATATGGGGGTGAGATAAAGTTAGACAAGAGCCAGTCCCTGCCTTCCCCAAATCCTCTTTCTTTGGTGCTCCTGTCTTGCTCCATGGTTCCTTCATTCTTATCTCACTTTCCTATCTCTCTGCTTTTGATAGCTCTTCCTTATTCTCTTTGCCTCTTATTTTGAGGCATTTCCCAAAGTTTTTTCTCTATCCTCTCCTTTTTTTCTTTTTACCTATTTTCTTCTTTGGAGATCACATTTATTTCTATGTCTAAGGGAACATCACCTCACTTATGTAAATAAAAATCCAAGAATCACCAGGCTGTTAGCACTGTAAGTGTTAGTGTTTCTACGTAGAGAAAGATGGCTGACAAAGTGGTCCGATGAGTCCCTGTGATTGTCCTCACTGTTCCGCACATCCCCTCACTTTAATTTCCACTCTTCCTCCCACTAGATCCCAGGGTGTACTGCTCCAACATTAAAGTTCTGGCCTAACTGTGGATCAAAATCCCCTCCCTTTGTTTCTATGCAGAGGTTATAATTTTTTTTAAAAAGGACTAAAACCAGCAGATAAAAGTTACATAAAAAGAACACAAAAACCTATGAGAGAGACAGAAAGCCTTAATTTAGCCTCTTCTTCTTTGAGTTCTGATATTCCCATAGCCATTTTACAGGCTAAACAGAGGTTGTTCAACCTCCAATGCTAAAGGTAGATGGACAGTAGAGAATACCTTGCTCAGTCCGCACGGAGAGGACTCCCTCCCTTGACTGAGGTTTCCCTGTTGAGAGACACACTTCTTGTCTAGGAGACTGACAACTAGAATGGCCGCATTCTTCAAGGGAGGCCACTGCTCACTAGATCAGAGACACCCATTGTCTAATGGCCACTAATAATATCAAAGTACTGGCCTAATAACAACTGTAATATCCATTCAACAAAATGTAGTAGTATTTTGGTTTTTATTTAATATCAAATACTCAGCTCAGCATTGTGAAGAGCTTTAGTTAGCACATCTCTACATAGGTAACTTCCAAATCTATATTTCTAGCTGAAGCTTATTTGTTCATTCTTCCTCTTGTTTATCCATTCAGTCAATATTTCTTCAGCACCTCCATGTGTTAGGCTTTGTGCTAGGTTGTAAACAAGACACACATGGCACCTGCCTTCATGGAACTTGCATAAAGAGAGGTAGACAGGCATGAAAAAAGTACCAGTTGGTAAGTGTTATAAAGGAAGACTGCAGAGTATTATGGAGTCTGTAAGAAAATGTGACTTAATCGAGCCCAGACTGAATCAAACTCCTGGGCTCAAGCCATCCTCTCACCTTGGCCTCCTAAAGTGCTGGGATTATAGGCGTGAGCCTATATTAAAGTATAATATACATGCAGAAAGATACACATACGTGCTCAGCTTACTGAACTTTCATAAACTAAACAATCCTGTATAACCAGCATGTAAATTACAAAATAGAAACTAGCTCCACAAAAGCTAGTGGTGCCCCCTTCTGCTCACTACCCCTCTCTAAAGGGTAACCAATATCCTGATTTCTTATTAGTTTTATTAATAGCAATTTTTAAAAATTTGATATTACAACAATCAATAAGAGATTTATTGTAGTAGCATTTTGGTTTTTACTTAATATCAAGACTTAAACCTATCTGCTGATCATTCTTTTAATGTACAGTTATATTTTGTTTTCTAGGTTGAAAAAGCTCCTTGAACAAGAAAAGGCGTACCAAGCCCGTAAAGAAAAAGAAAATGCTAAACGGCTCAATAAACTAAGAGATGAGCTTGTCAAACTCAAGTCCTTTGCACTCATGCTGGTGGATGAAAGACAAATGCATATTGAGCAACTTGGCTTGCAAAGCCAGAAAGTACAGGATCTGACTCAGAAACTAAGGGAAGAAGAAGAAAAGCTCAGAGCCATTACTTCCAAATCCAAAGAAGACCGACAGAAATTGCTCAAGTTAGAAGTGGACTTTGAGCACAAAGCTTCAAGATTTTCTCAAGAGCATGAAGAGATGAATGCTAAATTAGCTAATCAGGAGTCTCACAACAGGCAACTTAGACTCAAGCTGGTTGGCTTAACTCAAAGAATCGAGGAGCTAGAAGAGACCAATAAAAATCTTCAGAAGGCAGAGGAAGAACTTCAAGAATTAAGAGATAAAATTGCCAAAGGGGAATGTGGAAACTCCAGCCTCATGGCAGAAGTGGAAAATCTCCGAAAGCGCGTGCTTGAAATGGAGGGGAAAGATGAGGAGATCACGAAAACGGAATCCCAGTGCAGGGAATTGCGGAAGAAGCTGCAAGAGGAAGAACACCATAGTAAGGAGCTCAAAATTGAAGTTGAGAAGCTACAGAAGAGAATGTCTGAACTGGAGAAATTGGAAGAAGCGTTTAGCAAGAGTAAATCTGAATGCACCCAGCTACATTTAAATCTGGAGAAAGAAAAGAACTTAACCAAAGACCTGCTAAATGAATTGGAAGTGGTCAAGAGTCGAGTTAGAGAACTTGAATGTTCTGAAAGTAGATTGGAAAAGGCTGAATTAAGCCTAAAAGATGATCTTACAAAACTGAAGTCATTTACTGTGATGCTGGTTGATGAAAGGAAAAATATGATGGAAAAAATAAAGCAAGAAGAAAGAAAAGTGGATGGACTCAATAAAAATTTTAAGGTGGAACAAGGAAAGGTTATGGATGTAACTGAAAAACTAATTGAAGAAAGTAAGAAGCTTTTAAAACTGAAATCTGAAATGGAGGAAAAGGTATACAATTTGACAAAAGAGAGAGATGAGTTGATAGGCAAACTGAAAAGTGAAGAAGAAAGATCCTCTGAATTAAGCTGCAGTGTTGACTTATTAAAGAAGAGACTTGATGGTATAGAGGAAATGGAAAGAGAAATAACAAGAGGAAGATCTCGGAAAGGACCTGAGCTCACCTGCCCAGAAGATAATAAAATTAAGGAACTAACACTTGAAATTGAAAGACTGAAGAAACGTCTCCAACAATTGGAGGTGGTTGAAGGCGATTTGATGAAGACAGAGGATGAGTATGATCAGCTGGAGCAGAAATTTAGAACTGAGCAAGATAAGGCTAACTTCCTCTCTCAACAACTAGAAGAGATCAAGCACCAGATTGCCAAGAATAAAGCAATAGAGAAAGGAGAGGCTGTGAGCCAGGAAGCTGAGCTGAGACACAGATTTCGGTTGGAAGAAGCTAAAAGTCGAGACTTAAAAGCCGAAGTACAAGCTCTCAAAGAGAAAATTCATGAATTAATGAACAAAGAAGACCAGCTTTCTCAGCTCCAAGTAGATTATTCTGTCCTTCAACAAAGATTTATGGAAGAAGAAAATAAGAACAAAAACATGGGGCAGGAGGTCCTCAATCTGACCAAAGAGTTGGAGCTTTCCAAGCGTTATAGCCGAGCTCTCAGACCTAGTGTGAACGGAAGAAGAATGGTGGATGTTCCTGTGACGTCGACCGGAATACAGACTGACGTAGTCAGCAGTGATGCAGCAGAGGAGGAAACGCCAGCTGTTTTCATACGGAAATCCTTTCAGGAAGAAAATCATATCATGAGTAATCTTCGACAGGTGGGACTGAAGAAACCTATGGAACGATCCTCTGTTCTCGACAGGTATCCTCCAGCAGCAAACGAGCTCACTATGAGAAAGTCTTGGAATCCATGGACGAGAAAAAGGGAAAACGGCCCCTCGATCACTCAGGAGAAAGGGCCTCGAACAAATTCCACCCCAGGGCACCCAGGAGAGCTAGTCCTTTCTCCAAAGCAGGGCCAGCCCCTGCATATCCGAGTGACACCAGATCATGAGAACAGTACTGCAACTTTGGAGATAACAAGCCCAACATCTGAAGAATTTTTTTCTAGTACCACCGTCATTCCTACCTTAGGGAATCAGAAACCAAGGATAACCATTATTCCATCACCAAATGTTATGTCTCAAAAACAAAAAAGTGGGGATACTACTCTTGGCCCAGAGCGAGCCATGTCCCCCGTCACGATTACTACGTTTTCCAGAGAGAAGACCCCAGAAAGCGGAAGAGGCACATTTGTGGACAGGCCCACATCCCCCATCCAGATCATGACAGTGTCTACATCAGCAGCACCAGCTGAGATTGCGGTTTCACCCGAATCCCAGGAAATGCCCATGGGAAGGACTATCCTCAAAGTCACCCCAGAAAAACAGACTGTTCCAACTCCAGTACGGAAATACAACTCCAATGCCAATATTATAACTACAGAAGACAATAAAATTCACATTCACTTAGGTTCTCAGTACAAACGATCCCCTGGGACTTCAGCTGAAGGCGTAAGTCCAGTTATTACGGTCCGACCAGTCAATGTGACAGCTGAAAAGGAAGTTTCCACTGGCACTGTCCTTCGTTCTCCCAGGAACCATCTCTCTTCACGACCCGGTGCAAGCAAAGTGACAAGCACTATCACCATAACACCAGTCACAACCTCATCTGCTCGAGGAACCCAGTCAGTGGTGAGTGGAAGAGGCTCCAAAGTGCAGGCCAGTGGAGGGAGGGAGAACGGAGGAGTGAGACTAACACAGCCCTGACAATAAAACATAGCATATGGCTCTCACTCTACCTGGACCAACCAACACATGTTTCCTAAAGGACAAGCTACACTGAGAAATGAACTTTGAAAGTGACTGACCTAATATTTTGACACATTGGGCCAACTTTGAGGGAAAATTTCACTTATTCATGGAAATTATGCAGACCTCAAAGTACTTGCAAAGATGGCCTTTTTGAAATGGTAGCATACAGTAATCATAATTTTTGAAATTTGGTTTTATGTTTAAAATACTTTAAAAATATTTTTATTTTATTACTTATTTACTTCTTACTTTTGTAGAGATAAGATTTGGAGTGCAGTGGTGCAATCATATAGCTCACTGTAACCTTAAAGTCCTAGGCTCAAGTGGTCCTCCTGCCTCAGCTTCCCAAGTAGCTGGGCCTACAGGTGTGCACTACCATGCCTGGCTAATTTTTTATTTTTTTATTTTTTTTACTTTTTGTAGAAATGGGGTTTTGCTCTGTTGCCCAGACTAGTCTCAAACTCCTGGTCTCAAGTGATTGTCCCACCTAGGCCTCCCAAACTGCTGGGATTATTGGTGTGAGCCACCATGCCCAGTGCAAAGTACTTTTTTAAATGGAGATTGGGGGAAACAGTTAATGTGCAGGAAGAATTAAAATTATTCCTAGGTTATATTTTTTTTTTTTTTTTTGAGACAGAGTCTCACTTTTGTTGCCCAGGCTAGAGTGAGTGCCGTGGCGTCAGCCTAGCTTACAGCAACCTCACACTCCTGGGCTCAAGCGATCCTCCTGCCTCAGCCTCCCAAGTAGCTGGGACTACAGGCATGCACCACCATGCCCGGCTAATTTTTTGTATATATATTTTTAGTTGGTCCATTAATTTCTTTCTATTTTTAGTAGAGACGGGGTCTCGCTCAGGATGGTTTCGAACTCCCAACCTCGAGCAATCCACCCGCCTCGGCCTCCCAGAGTGCTAGGATTACAGGCGTGAGCCACCGCGCCCGGCCAAGACCCTAGGTTATATTTTTATAATCTAAAATATTCAATATGTGGTTATGTATGGCAATAGTCATACTTTATTCCAAAAATAAGATTACAATATTTTAATATCAAAAATTTGTTAAAAGTATAGAAGAAGTGATTTTTATATGCCTAAAAACTATTTTATTTAATATCTTATAAAAGCAGTTGCTTCATAAATATTTATTTAATAACTAGCTGGAAGGCTAAATGAATGATTATAAAAAAGCGTGTCCAAAGCACAAAAACCAGAGCTTAAAAGTAAATTCTGTTTTTCAAAATACTTCCAGTAATGGTCTCCATGTATTAGAGGCAAATTGGTAAATGTAATTATAGAAGAGCATGTACTATTTAGATGTTAATTTAAGCTAATAGACTAGAAATTATGATTCCTAGTCTCTGAACAAATCCTACAACATATATTGAAATCTTTTAAGAAAGACAGGAGGCTCATAATTTAAATAGAAACTGTGGCTTATTTTCCCATATCCTTTATATAATTTACTTTAATTCTCTATGCACAAACATATACACAAGACAGACTTCAAACTATGACTTACTAATTGATTTGCCACTAAAGCTTTTAGTTATTGGCTCTACAGGATCCAAATAGCACTTGGAATTGTTTAGCCTTCTCAAATGGTTCAATACTGCTTTTTAGTCAATGCATAGCATAGTTTGGTTGTATAGAATCTTGCTTCTTTCTGCTGCATTTTATCAAATGATAGTGGAGGTGTAAATCACTGTAACTTAGAGTAGATTTTCTGCTGCGACATTTTATTCCCATTTTAAGGTTCAGATTACCCTCTGTAGCAACATCTTTGACTACTGATTAAACCCAATACACAAATAGGATTTCAAAACAAGTGTCTAAGATTTCTAAGGCCTGAATGATGGCCCACTTAATTCAGGCTTATTAGATCCTACAAAACCAAGCACAACAAAAGGTTTGGCACATCCCTCTTAGAATTTAAACAGTAAGGCTAGTTCATTTGTGCATTTATTCATTCAATAGTTGTTGAGTGTCAGCTATACTTTAGGCATGGGGTTAGGTGCTGGCATGCAAAGAGGACTTTAGAAATTCTTGACGTAGTGGGAGAGGCAGGATTGGAACCTACTTAGTGGTTCCAGATGGAGGTGTGTACAAAGGAACCAACAGAGAAGGCTTCACAGGGGAGGAAGTATTCATAGATAAGGGGAGATTTTTCAAAAAGGAAAAGGGAAGGAGTATGTAGACAGAACAGCATGTGCAAAGGCATGACAATGTGAAGGAGCTTGGAGTGTTTAGGGAATGGTGAGCAATCCCACTGTGCTGCTGTAGTTGGGCATGGGAAAAAAATGCCAGAGCAGAAAATGGAAAAGCAAACTGGAGTCAGGTATGGAAGGGAGGCACAAGTCTTATTATGGAATTGATATTTAATCTCATAAATAAAGGGAGCTATTGAAAGGGTAATGATCATGAGAAAAACATGACATTACTTATGTCTTAGAAAGATATGCCTAGAAAATAATTTAAAAGATAAATGAGAGGGCACAGAGGCTAAGGACAGGAATTGCTGTTGCAATTTTCCAGGCTTGAGATGGTGTAGGCTTGAACTATGGTAGTGAAAATGAGGACAGAAATCTATTGAAGATAGAATCAAAAAGATTTTATGACAAATTGAGTATAGAAGGTGGCTCTGGGGTTTCTGGTTTGGGTGTCTGGGTGGATAGGATGAGAAACTTAGGGGCATTAACTGTTGGGGAAAGCATAAGTAATGTTTGGACCATGTTATATTTAAGATATTTGGGGGACACTGGAAATGGCCAGCGAGTAGTTGGGAATATGATCTGCATTTCAGGACAGCATTGAAGCCTAGAGGTTCCACGGCTTGGACACATGGGGTAATAACTAAGGTGATTCTTAGGGTGAATGTGAACAATTAAAAGGGGTCCAAGAATGGAACATAGTGACCCTCACATTTAGAAGGCAGCAAGGAGTCAGTAAGTGATTGAAAAGGAGTTGTCAAAGACAGGAGGTGAATTGAGGAGACTCATGTAAGAAATCACAGCGAGAGAGTGATTGCAGCCTTTCAGAAAGATGGTGTGGTCAGCAATGACAACAAAAAATGAGAAGAGTCAGGTCATTCGCAGGTGAAAAGATTGCCCCTTCATCTGAAATGGAAGAAAGGGGGACGAGTAGAGGTAACTAAGGGACAGTAGGAGTAACATGGCCTGAGTTTTTGCCTGGTGGCCTATATTTTTCTATGTGAACTAAGAGTCAGGGCCATCTTCGGTGAGAGTAGAAGAGGTAGGTGAGTGCTTGAGAAGAGAAAGAAGTTTCAAGCAAAGATGTTTCAAGAGAAGGGAAAGGGAGGCAATCTGAGTGGGCTAGATACCAATTCCAAATTTCTTACAATTCTTTTATTTGGAGAAGGGTTGACTGTTGGTCTTTGGGTGGCGAGAGTCCTACTGATGTTCAGACTGATGGCATATCCGGGGGAAACTCACCTACATCTCCCTTGTTGTCTCTGTGTTTTCTCTCTTACAGTCAGGACAAGATGGGTCATCCCAGCGGCCTACACCCACCCGCATTCCTATGTCAAAAGGTATGAAAGCAGGAAAGCCAGTAGTGGCAGCCCCAGGAGCAGGAAATCTGACCAAATTCGAGCCTCGAGCTGAGACTCAGTCTATGAAAATAGAGCTGAAGAAATCTGCAGCCAGCAGCGCTACCTCTCTTGGAGGGGGGAAGGGCTGAGGGCAGTGGCTGAGGGGGTATGTTGTGCAGACGCTACTGCTGCTGTGAAAACGAACCTCCGTCTGCTTGTGCCAACTCTTTACATGTACTAATTTAAGTTTTAAACATCATGTTTATAAAATAACCAACTAATAGCCATGTGTCTTTCCTATTTTGTGCATTTGTTTCCATGCTGGGGGACAGAACTAATTAGCAAAACTACTGTTTGCCACGTGGTTTGTTGAAGACACTGGGCCTGAGGCAGGGCCTGGCCTCTCCTGCTAGTTTTGCTTCTAGCAAGTGTACCCATCAGTTACCCATCTGAGCAGGCTCAGTGTTTTCATCAGTAAGAGGTGGGGGCTGGATCACATGCTCTCCAAGCCTGGCTCCATATTTCCTAATTATAAGCCAAATTTAATAGACCTCATTCCACAGTACTTTATTTTTCAAAAATTCTATTATGAAATAAGATATAGTTTAACAATTCTCATTTGCCTTTATCAAATCCTGAATTTGCTTTATGAGCTCGGAAAAAAAATCACATAGCTATCACAGGACCTGGACCTCTAAAAGTTTGCAAAAACAAAAGCCTCTGAGATGATTTAAGATAATAATTTGAATGTGAAATAAAGTGGAAATGAAATATGGAAAATTAAAAACAGAGTTTTACTTATTTGTGTGTCTGTGTGTATTGTAGAAGTTTTAGCTCCCTCCAAAAGATTCCCAACATTTCTTTAGCAGTAATTTTAGAACCATTAATGTCAGACTCATGCTCTATTCAAGTGTACAATTGATTTAAATTGTGGAGCAGTTTGAATAGAGCTGCCAAATGGCCTTTTATAGCTCAAGAGAGATTGTGATTGATAGAAAATAGCAGAAAGTAAATTTTGATACATTAATGCAAAGAAAAAAGTGACATGATGCATAGCTTAATTGAATTCAAATATTTTCCTCAGTTAAGTGTGAACTTTACTTGCAAATGTAGAACCAGTTCGTGATTTCGGGTGTGTGTGTGTGTGTGTGGTGTGGAGAAGTGAATTATTATTACTGTCACTTTTATTCACGTTTGAATCATTTTCTTTAATTTTTAAGCATGTTTTAATCAGCATGAAACAGAGTGTGAATGCAAAATTCCAGGTGTATTTGTGACATTAACCATGTTAAAGTGGACATTGTGCTTCATAGTCACAGAACCACAAATGAGCTCAAAGCTGGTAACCCACAGCTTAGCATAAAAGGTCTCATGTAGGCTGCACCTTTGCCAGAATTTTTGAGCCAACTGAGTAAACTTTATAAAAATACAATAATAACAAAGTTACAATTTTTTATCTTTCCATTTTTGAACCAGGAAGGCTCCAAAATTATATGGACAGCACCTGCTCTTGATATTTGGGAAAAGGCAGATTAAAAAAAAATGTTTGATTAGTTTTTAGCCCACGAATTAACGTTTCATAATAAAGAAGCTCTTTTCTGAGTCCTTTTCCACACCATATTTCTTATCACTTGCAGAATTTGGATTTGAATTGTATATGGTGGTGGTAGATGTAGATACCTTATAGTATTCACATTCACTTTAATCAGATCTCTGTTGCCTACTGCTCATCAGTTCTTAGCATATGTACGAAAAAATGTTGAGCAACCATGTTAAAGACGTGCCATAATGACGGGATTTCAAGGTTGAAGAAGAGAGAGAAACGTAGAAAAAAGACTATGAAATGTGATTTTGGACAAGTTTAAACAAGAGAGTTTGCCACTTAGAATACTGACTTACATTTTTTTAAAAGGGAATTTTTCCCCTTTCATAAAGTGGACAACCAGCTCTTCCAAAAACAAGGTCATTCACTGTTTTTGCTAATGCCGACTTGGCCTTTGCAAAGTATTTAGTGTTACTGGACCTTACCATGATGCATTTGAACAAACGAGGTGTCAAGAGAACCAAACACTGCATTCCTTTTGACTCTACCTGCCATTCTTCAGTAACTTTTATCATAATCTCATTGCCACTGCTGCTGTTTTTGCTTTTATCTGCTCACACCATGCTTACTATGCTGTTTCCTCCTGGAAGTCTATACCATCTGCAGGGAGAGTGCTCTGAAGGCTTAACAGTGCATGTGTAGGATGTTTAGACATCTAGATCTTGGAATAGAGCCACCTACAAAGTACAACTGCTAAGAAAACTTGGCAGAACAATGCATATTCACTTTTCAGAAATGGTAAGGAGTAACCACCATGGCAGTTTTTCTTTGTAATTTTAGAACCAACTCTACATTTATCAGCTAACTTTGCTTTAAACCACATATTAGAAATAAAATCCACTGGGGATAGGAGGTGGAGTATTAAATGCACTCCAACTCTGGCTTCCATTTATGAACATAATGTTTTTAAGATGCAATTTAATGTGTTTTTGTAGAAGTAAATGGGATTAAAAGTTTAGAATCTTTTCTGGTCCTGAAATGTTTTGTACAGTAAAATAAAAGGGGTCTCACCATGGCTGGTGTGTATAGTTGCTTCTCAGCTCTCACCTTGCAACACTCCAGGTGGGTGGGAAACTCAGGGGTGGGAGGTGTGTGCCACTGCACAGACTTCAGCGTGATGGTGCCTTCTAGGGACAGGCAGGGCACAATCTATACAGCTACAGAGAAGACGCTGGTCTTCTTGGTCTGAGAATAATTTTAATATGTTGACTACCGCAGCACACTATGATGGTGGCCACCTCCCATGAATGGTCCCAGAAATGTTCCAATATGGGACACAGCTCTAGGAGTGTTTATCATTTTTTAAAAATGTGAGCTTTACATCTAGGTCATCTGCTTAAACAGGATTGTATTCGGTTTCTACTGGCATTACTATTTTATTTCCAGTAAGGATTAGTTGATGGGTGGCAATTGGGCTCTCTAGAGATTTTAATGTATTCATTGATGGTGTTACCGGGTCTCTTACTAGAATGTCTTCAAGAAAGAAGTAAAGAAATAGCTTTGATGTGTAGTGTGGGAAGAGTGTAATTTCAGGGATATGGAAACAAGTTCAAGAACATATGTAGAAAGATTTAAATTTCTCATTCTCTCATAGATTAAAAATACTGAGGGAAGAGTGAGACTTTCCTGACTGGGAAAACCACAGAGATATAGATAAGAAGAGCACATTTATTTTGGAAACTGGAAGGCGAGAGAGAGAGGGCGAGGTAATGAGGAGATGAACAGAGAGAGGATTTCCCAGTAAATGGGCATGTATGATTGCAAAATGTCCCCAACCCAGATAAAGTTTAGTGTTTCCTCTCTACCTCTTCCTGGTTCTCCTCATTGGTTATGTCTTTGTTCTCTTCTGTTTCAACTTCTCCTTTTCACTTGCTATTTCCACACAGGATATAAATATGCTCTGACCTCTTCCATTTTAGCAAAATTCTTCCTTCAACTGTGCAGTCCTCTATAGCTATTGCCCTGTCTCCTTCCATGCCCAGGTAAGCTACTGACACATTTCCTGCCTCCACGTTCACACTGCTCATGTATTCTGTAATTACTTTTTGTTTTTATTAAAAAAATTCATATACATGGTTTAAATATCAGCCAGTGCTAAAAGACAATGAAAACAGATGTTCCTTATCCTTTTCCTCAGTTTTTTCCCCCTAGAGAAAAACCACTTCCAACTCTTGGCTGTTTCTTCTGGGATTTATTTTCATATTTCTAAATAATGCGCTTGTAGTCTGACTTTTTATTTCCAGAGTTTAGATATCTTTTGTTTTCTTGTTTTGTTTTGTTTTGTTTTGTTTTTGAGACAGAGTCTCACTCTGTTGCCTGGGCTAGAGTGCCATGGCGTCAGCCTAGTTCACAGCAACCTCAAACTCCTGGGCTCAAGCGATCCTCCTGCCTCAGCCTCCCGAGTAGCTGTGACTACAGGCATGTGCCACCATGCCCAGCTAATTTTTTTCTATAGCTTTAGTTGTCCTGCTAATATCTTTCTATTTTTTTTTTTTTTTTTTTTTTTAGTAGAGATGGGTCTCACTCTTGCTTAGGCTGGTCTTGAACTCCTAAGCTCAAGCTATCCACCCGTCTTGGCCTACCAGAGTGCTAGAATTACAGGCACAAGCCACTGCTCCTGGCCCCTGTTATCATTTTGATTGTTGAAGATTTAGCCCTGTCACTTTGCCCTCTCTTCCCTTTTTCCCACTCTCCCAATATGATTATACCAAAATTTTTTGAGATATCAGCAGCAAGCATTTATAAATTTATATATGTTTATGTTTACAGTGTAAACTTAAATATTGTTCCCTGCCGAGCCGAGTAGTATACTATGATTATACTCTCTTCCTCTTAGGAAGAAAATCATTGCCTTAATTTTCATCTGCTTGGTTTTCTATGTGTCTCCATGTTTTCCAAATGCTCCACTAGATCTGCCAAACACCTATCAGTAGTTTTTCCAAACACTTAAACACATCAGTTTCATATTTTTCCCTGGAGGTCTTCCTAGTTCAACCCTCTGCTTCCTTATTCAGTCTGGACTGGTTGTCCTCTAGGCTTATTGCACAGTCACTGTCCTTTTGCTTTTGATGAATGCTCTGTTTCCTTATCTTCTACTTCTTTCACCTATCTATCTATCTAAATATCTAAGTTTTGAAGTACATCTTCCAGTGGTTTCTAAAGGGAACCATCCTACAGTAACCTTCCTGGGGCAGGTTTTCTGCATTCTGGAAACAGGTCAGGGCAGGTGAGATGAGATTCTCTTAGTTCAGGGTTTAAACTTTTTACTGCCCTGCATTCAGTCTATGCTGCTGATTTTTGTACCTAGATTCTTAGGTCAGTTTTTCCAGAATATAAGCCTCTGGTCTCTGGGAAGGGTGAAGGTAGAGTTACGCTGTACTCTTCTCCCTTAGTGACCAAGATGTCTAACCTTCTTTGGTTCTCCTTTCACCTCTCTGCCTACTCTGCCTCAGTCTCCCTTGCTGGCTCCTTATTTTATGCATACATGTTAAGGACTGATGTTCCCCACATCTCTATCAAAAGCCATTTTTCCACTCTGCATGCTTGCTCTGGTTCTTTCATGTGCAACCATATCTGATAACTCCCAAACCTCTATCTCCAACTGTGTATCCAACTTTGTACTGTATTATCTCCCACTCAACTTGTCTAAAAACCACTCTCAATACCTCCCCATTCCTCTTCCCAATCTTCTCCTCTTATTATTCTCCACATAAGCAGGGGTGTCCTGATCTACCCAGTCCCCCAAGCTAGTAACCTAGCAGCTATCTAGGCTTCTCCTTTTCCCTCAGCCCTCCAGTAAACTCATTCAGCAAGTCCTGCTAACCTTTTTTTTAAATTTTTTCTTTTTGAGACAGGGTCTTGCTCTGTTGCAGGAGATAGAGTGCAGTGGCATCATCATAGCTCACTGCAATTTCAAACTCCTGGGCTCAAGCAATTCTCCTGCCTCAGCCTGCCAAATAGCTGGGACTACAGGCATGCGCCACCACATTTGGGTGATATTTTCTATTTTTTCTAGAGACGGGATCTCACTCTTGTTTAGGCTGATCTCAAATTCTTGACCTCGAGTTATTCTCTGGCCTCCGCCTCTCAGAGTGCTAGGATTACAGGAATGAGCCACTGTGCCAGCCGTAGTCCTGCTTATTCTAACCCACTAACATCTCTAGCAGTCAAATCCACCTGTCCATTTCCCTCACTGTGGCCTAAATTGAGATTTGAATTACTTCTCTTCTGGGTTACTCTCATACACTCCTAATTGGTGTCATAATCTCCAGCCTCAAAACTCTCAAATCTGTTTTTCATTTTATTTTCCAAAGTGCAAGTTGATTGTATCACTCTTCTATTTGAACTCTCCCCTGTCCCCAAATCTCATTACCTACAGAATATAATGTCAACTCTTTGGTATGGCACTCAAGTCTCCCTTTGACTGGGCTGTTCACCTCCCACTCTTCTGAGTACCTTTCCCTTTTCCTTTCCCTTGGTAGGAGCCTGGCACTCCGTTTATGAAATTGCTTGAATATCAAGCCATACCATGTTCCTTGACTTGCTTAATCTGTTCCTTCTCTCTGAATTGCACTTTCTCCTATTTTTCTTTCTGTTGGTCGCATCCTTCTCTGTTCAAAATCTCTTTTGCAAATATTGCCTCCTCTAGGAAGATAAACCGTTATTTCAGAATCTATCCTGAGGTTCAAAGGCCTCTCCATTGCTGTGAAAATCTTGGCATTCCCTGCACAAAAACAAAACAAGCTGCTAAGGAATGGTAGAAAGTTGGGCAAGAAGGAAGTGCTCTTGATTTCTCCCCTTACAACACAGACCTTGTGAGAATGACATGAAGGAACTAACAAGTCATGTGTGAGAATACAGAGGTAGAGAAATCATGGAATTAGAGGGCATTCAGGTACTGTCATTTTGGAGGGTGAAAGTTACTCCTATTTCCCTGCAACGGGACAATAGCAGAAGTGGATGCAACAGGCAGGAATCCTGGACTGGGGAGTTCTTGCCTCTGAAGAACCACATGCATGAAGTAGGAGACCTGAGAGCTTTCTGTGAAGTTCAAATATGACATGCATTCATGAATAACAAATGGCCCTTTTCTCACGCTCTCTCACTCCCATAGGAGTGTGAAGGGTACTTTAGGAAAGAAAGTTTCAGGGTGTTGTTATATTCTTCAAGTCTTGTTGCACCCTCAAAATAGAACAGAGAGGCTCTCATTTTAAATGACCAAACAGCACCAACAGGCAGGATTTAGATTTAGGATAGACACCAGAGTGAACATCCAGAGGAGGGTTGCTGAACATGCACAAAATACCCGAGAGAATTGAAAACCATGAGACTCTCTTCTGCCACAAAAAAAGCTGGGTACCCTTTGGCAGATCACTTTATCTTGGATTATGGTCTAGCATAGAGCGAGTTACAATCTTTTAGGATTTTGACATTCACTCTTAAATATGGTATGCATCACTACTGTTTAGCAAGCAACATACACAATCTCACTACAACACTTTTCCTAAGAATGAATGATTAACTGCTTATCTGGTAAAAGCACTTTTGGCCTCTCTCCTTGTGCCAGTGTTAGATATGTACAAAATCATAGAGCTGGTTAGAGCTGAACCAGACTTTAGAGATGAAGAGGATAATTATCTCTGTTATTAAAGAAGAAAAACAACAGCAACAATTAAAAAAACCCAAAGATAAGAATTAAAAACAACAATAACAACAAACACCTGAGGCTTAGAGATGTCTAACCATCATATTAATGATTAAGCCAGAATCAAAAATCATTTATTCGGTTTCTCCCAGAACATTATTATTCCATATGATGAAACTACTTTAAGTGAGCATTCAAGTGTATATTCAAACATAGACTAAAACATTCAACTCAAAAGACCAAAATAATAATGCCAAATTATTTTGAGCTACTGAGATAGCTACCTAGAAACTATATGTGAAAAAGTTCTTATAACAATTATTGATGAATAGTTGCCCTCACCTAAAAAGTGCAATGACTTCAGTTTTCACACATAATGTTATTTTCCATGCTATTCTGTGGCCAGCCATAGACTTAGAACAAACTAGGCAGTTAGCAGCTGCGTCCAAAAAAGTACAACCTGAGCAGTCTTGGCTCAAATACCCATTTTCCATCATTTTGTTTTTACTTATAGTTAAAGTAAAAACTAAATGATGGAAAAATAGGGAACTTGTTCAAATTTGCTTGTGTCTATGAATCAGCAATCTATTCTAGAGAACTAAAGATTAGCTTGCCCCAAAAAAGAAGTTATCAGTTATAACTGTGATTATTGGTAACTCCTGCAACCTGAGGAGGAAAGGGGATGATTTGGGCTGATGGTGGGATGGAAAATGTTTTAGAAAGAAGCAAATAAACTATTAGGTGGTTAAGAAACCCCAAGCGAGTTTATATTATCTGGTTCAAAAGTTTCCTAGAAAAAAATGACAGAACTGATTATCGGAAGTATTTTTAATTAGCTGAGCTGAATCCAAAAGAAGGAATACAAGTCCAAGTGAACAGAGGAAGTTTATTGAACTTCCTATTTAAAACAGATGTTTTAACAGAACTCTGATTAATTTCTGAATGTGATAATAATAGGACAGAACCCTGAAGCAGTTTATGAAAATGAGAAATTTGAAAGTAAACGATAACTAGGCCCTTCTGTTTCTAGAAGATGTATAGAACGTAGGACATTTTTGCAGTGGATAGATTGTCCTGAGAGGCGCAGGTTCAAAGCTGAGCTTTGTTAGTTGGAGAGGAATAACAGCACAGCCCTAAGCTGCTAGGCAGAGGCTCTGGTGGGTAGGAAGCCATAGAACATGGGAAGCAGGCTATATATAGGCCAGCCAAATTGATGCAAAATCCACGAGGACATTTTTTTTTCCTGTAATTTGCTACAGAGTTTCCCGTGGATGAAGCAGTCTTTCTTTGCTGATGCAATGTCCTGCTACATGTTGAACTTCTGCTATGTTTTGTCTTTTGTGTGTCAACTTAGAAGCTAGCTATTAAAGTGATATGGTCTCACTCACTAGAGCAGATTTTTAAAATTCAGAGCTCAAGTGTTCCCTTGCAGAGAGTTTGGCAGAGTGTAAACATATGCACTGCTTGGGAGGGAGGCATTCACTTTTCAGGGAGTACATCTTTCCCACTCTACAGCCAAGGAGCTCTCCTGGGATGAAAGAGAATTCCAGTTTGTTGTGAGGTTACCCCACTCTGCACTCAAGAGACATTCTCCCCCAAATTTCTCCCTAAATCCCATCTCATGCACACAGCTTTGGATGTGAAGTTATCTGGCTGGCCAGTAATTTTGGGATATTAGCCAAGGAGGATGAGTACTTAGTAAGGTCACAAATCAAGTATAATTAGGCATTGATATAACATGTTGAACTTCCTTACCATGAAAGTTATTTAATAGCTAGTGTAATAAAAAGAATCAATATGCCACATCATTTCACAATAATGCTAGAATAACACACTTAATGTGTTAGCTGAAGTTTCTTAAGGAAAAAACTATCAAGATAACACCAGAGAGAAACATATAGGGGAAAATGTCTGTAAGTACATTTTGGTAAATTGTTAATGTCAAAAATATATAAAAACCCAATGTCTCCTATATGTATATGTTCATTAAGATTTAGAGATCTTTTCCCTTCCATTTAGAAAAAAAGGAAATTGTGTTAATGTCTGCATATCAGAGGGCTCCAAATTTAAATGCTTGACCATTTTAAGTTTGCTGAAAAAGAGGTGGTAATTAACTATTATCTTTGGGTCCAATCTGCCTATTAAATGTTCTACAAATCACTAATGTCAGAAAACTGGTGTTGATAAAAAGAACAATTATGACAGAATTATACCTGATTTTACTGAGGTCATGTTAAAGGCCCCAAATGATCTATATTTGGGCCTTGTTTTGGGATGAAATGAAAACAGAGTAAAAAATGGAATAAAATTTGCTCACTGACTCTATGATGTCAATAAAACTTATAACATTATTTTATTGTACTTAATATAAAAAGACAGGAAGAGAGTTGGGAATTCTGCCTCTGAACATTTTTTTTAAAAATACAAATACTGTCATCAATTTCCAAAGCATTAATAATTTTTCTGGCAACTGTGGACTCCATATACATCAGGTAGTTTTGCTATATAATAAGTTACTTCAAAATTTAATGGCTCAAAGCAATATTGCCATTAAAAACTTCTCACAATTTTATGTGTTGGCTGGGTGATTCTTATATGAGTAAATTCAGCTGAGATTTGGGGAAAACATAGCTAATATGGAACTATACATTTAATAAATCTGTTGAATAAGTTTCAATTAATTGACCCATTATCATATAGATCTTGTCTCACTATCTCTAGAAATGAGATGAAATATGTCTCCATGTATATAAAATAAAATAATTTGGTCTTAATATTTTTTAAATAAAGTTTATGTACATAAATATTAAGTACTATCTTTTATTATTAAAGTGGAATTTATATAAAATAAACTCTTATTTGCTATTATCAAGTATTTCTAGGACATTCTATTTAATAACATAATCTGATTAATAGCATCAGCATACATACCATGTGTTGATTACCAGTTTGCTAATTTAAATATAATAATTACATGTAGTGGTCCAATTAAAACGTTTCTTCTATGTATGGACCCTTTTGCCATATGTATTTTCACCAAATACTAATTCTAAAAAGCTATATTCTGGAGCTTTCAAAATGCTAGGATTAAGAGAAGGCAACTCTAGGAATTGAGAGGTTTGTATGTTCAAGGAGAAAGAAGGTATTTTAGTACTATGAAATGTCAACCCTACAAAGGACTTTAGAGATGATCTCTAATACCCTATTTAGTATGTAGAAACAAAGGCACAAGATTTCTGAATTACATCCACCGTAAGAACAAGGCTGATTTTACACTTTTTCTATGCTTTCTTAAGGAAAGGAAATTAAAGATACTTTAATTTTACAGGAGGAGTTGAGACCTAGGTCATTTTACTCTTTGAAACCTACTACAGAAATTTTTTAACAGTAATAGCATTTTAATATTGGATGCTAATTCAACTAAATAATGTTTAATTAGTGTTTTTAATTTTTTTTTCTCTAAAGATTTTGATATATTTTGAGACATTAAAGAAGTTGAAGCTAGGACTATTTTTCAATGAAAAAAATGAGATAATGATTTTTAAGGCTTTCTGGTATCGTGAAATATTGTCTGTATGTTTTAAAAGCTTTATAAACCTTGATAGCTAACATTAAGTATATAAGACATTTATATATTTCGTTTTACTTTCTTATCTGTTTTATCTCAAATTCAAGCCAAAAGGCTAAGGGAAAAAAATGGAAATATCTCCACCTACTGGTAATCATGAGGTAAAGTTAATGAAACCAAATTAAGAAAATTTCTTCTTTTCTCTCTCCTTCCTTCCTTCCTTCCTTCCTTCCTTCCTTCCTTCCTTCCTTCCTTCCTTCCTTCCTTCCTTCCTTCCTTCCTTCCTTCCTCCCTTCCTCCCTCCTTCCCTATACTTTTTGGTAAATTTATGTTTTATTTGCATATGTTCATGGGGCACGTGCGATTTTGCTACATTGATCTATTGCCTTGTGGTGACGTCAGAGTTTTTCTTCAGTGCATCCATCACTGAAGCAATGCATTATTGTACCCAACAAGCAACCTCCCATCATCCACCCCCCACCCCCCACACCAACATTTTCTTTTTGACAAAGGATCATCCACTGTGCATAATTACCATGAACCTATAGATCTATAATAAAAGATGGAATAATGTGATTTGGGGAAAACATAGCTAATAGCTCTGTCTACTTATCACATAAACTGCCATGAGACTTGCATTTAACTCATGCTAGTTTTGAGCCTGGGGCCTCATGAAGCATATGTAACTCACATGTCTGTACCTTGGGAGCCAAGTGAACTATTTCACAGAAAACAATAAAAAAAAAAGTTTTCATTAAATTAGAAAGGATCATTTGTTTTTGAAGTTTTTATTCTATTTTTGTAATAAAACACCATGGCCCCAAGGAAGAAAATTTTTTTTCTAGTATGGCAGTCAATGTGTTATATGTTAACTAGCTAACTAAAAATAAAACAAATCATATGCATTTGAAATTAAATTGATAATAATGGGTGGAAGTTTCCTCATGCTATCGATAGACCCTGATATAACATTTTGCACTCAAAACATATGCCATATGTTGACAGGGAGGTAATACATTTTTCAGGTAGAGAAACTATCTGAGGCTTAGGTACTATCTTTCCTCTGCTCTGTATAGTCTCAGGGATGGCAGGACTCCGTCTCAGTGTGATCACGGATGTAGTTCCATGCCTAGTACAGTATACAGTCTCAATAAATAGTTCTTGGCCGGGCACTTGGCTCACCCCTGTAATCCTAGCACTCTGGGAGGCCAAGGTGGGTGGATTGCTTGAGGTCAGGAGTTCGAAACCAGCCTGAGCAAGAGCGAGATCCCGTCTCTACTAAAAATAGAAAGAAATTAATTGGCCAACTAATATATATAGAAAAAAATTAGCCGGGCATGGTGGCGCATGCCTGTAGTCCCAGCTTCTTGGGAGGCTGAGGCAGAAGGATTGCTTGAGTCCAGGAGTTTGAGGTTGCTGTGAGCTAGGCTGATGCCATGGCACTCACTCTAGCATAGGCAACAGCGAGGAGACTCTGTCTCAAAAAAACAAAAAAAATAGTTCTGAATGATGGAATAAAAAAATGATGATGATATATGTTTATGAAGGCATAAATGTTAATATAAAAGAACACCCAATGAAATAAATATAATTATTACATATCCATCATGGGGCTGGACTATTTTAATTACTATCTCAATCTATTTTTAATTTGCTTTTATGAGAATGAATGTAGATTTAAAAGCATATAGAGTTATGCAAAAAGAAGCAGTTAGAGACAAAAGTGAGCCATCTGTATTTATTGACTTCTTAGGAATAAACAATGACTATCTCCTTATTAAAATACCAACCTATACACATTCAAAAAGAAATTAAAGGTGTGTAGATATTGTTCTGATCAGAATGAGTTTGCCTGGGAGAATAGCGTTACTTCTAAGAAATAGTCTAGTTTCCCATTACAGGGCTTGTATACAGTAATGACTATTTTTGTTTTCAATTCTTTCCTTGGTTAAAATTGATCTAATATTGTTAGAATATTAAACATGGCTTTGAAAGGGCTTTAAGAATTTTTGACGTAAAGCATGTACATCAACATAAAGAAGTTACCCAAGAACAGTAAAATACTGCAGGAGACCTATCAGGTTCAACAACAACGTAGTTGTTTTTGTTTGTTTGTTTTTTTGTTTAACATCTATGGTCTTTTAGTGAAATGATGTGGTATTGATTCTTAAATAAACTACTGATTTGAATTTCAGTTTAATTGAAAATGCCATATCTTTCTTTTCTTTATAGAAAGCATCATCATTCACCAGTTACGCATGAACTCCAGATGAAATGGTAAACCAAGCACAGACTGAGTGCGTGTACTTCCTATGAATCCCTGTTGAATGGATAGTGTTTCTACAGCCCTCAATCATTACTAAAGTCCTCCATGCTACTGATCACGACTGGAAATATTTTACTACTTCCAGTGATTGTCTTTCTTTCTTTTTTTTTTTTTTTGAGAATATGATGTAAAAGGTGGAAATGGCCTTGCTGATTACATGAAAATATGTAACAAGAGCATTTCAATCTTCATGTCAAAAGCAATTTCTCTTCCTTTTACAAAGCCTTCAGGTCCATGGGCACATACTATGTAATTTATTTTTATAATATATTTTGTAATGTGATTTTTTTTCCCCTAAAGTGTTTCCTTTCTCATAGTCTACGGCACATATATCTATAGAATACACTGTCAGTTCTTCAAAGTATTGGTATTGTTGTGTTCAAAATGGTAACCTATAATTATTTTCTTTATATCAATTTGTTATTCCTAAAGAAAAGAAAGTACAACACTGCATTTCCAGTTGTAAATTCTAAGGGTAACCCTTAGAAGCAGGAGATTCTGGAAGAGGTTTTATTATTGCTTGTTCAATGCTTGTTCTGATCATGGTTCAATACTGACGAATAATGCTCTGACTTAAGAGCTTAATGTTAAATACTTCAAACCAATTTGTAAAGTTGCTTTTTCTGGTGTTCTGGGCCAAAAACCCTGGATGAATTGATTTTCATATGAAACAAATTCATAAAAGGAGAGGTACCAGTTTAACCAGTACGGGTAATAGGAACAGCTTCGACTGACAGTTCAATTATATTTCTGTTTGCATTATTTATATGTACAAGACTTATAAACAAGAACTGTGATATCAAGATATTTCTCACAATTTAACCCATTGAAAGCTTGAAAACAACTGACCTGGATATGTCAGCATCTTTTAAATAAATCTATAAGAGAAATCCTAGGATAGATAACTTTTTCCCCTTGATTTTGACAGATTTTCATAACCACATGTAGGTTGGAGACTATATTCTTTAAAGATAAAAAGCATAACATGCATTACTCAAATCTGAACATCAGAGCTGCTGTTAAATTTAGGTTTATGTGACAATGTGCATTCAAAGTCTACTTGAAACCCTAGTAATATAGTTTTTTAAGACTATAAATGTGGATATGTTATCAATAAGGTCTTTAAAGATAACTTTAAAGATAATTAAAAGTTGACACAATAGTTTCTGAATATGGAAACCAATTATCATGTAACTTTACTGAGATTAAAAGAGAGAATGCTTCTGAGTGTCACAAGGATAGCTGAAAGCCACACAAGGAATACTGTTGGCCCATTTCTCTGGTTCACAAGATGTGCCCAGGTTTATAGGTACACAGAAGGGAGTCCACTCTGAGTCTGTGGAAAAAAAATTAATGCTGGATTTCCTCCTCTAGGTAACCATGGAGAGTTTTAAGTTATGCCTCGTGAAATTGGCAAGTCATGTTCACCATGTATTATCAATTAAATATTTTATGTTAAAATTATTTTTGATTTTTTAAAGTAAAAGAAATGCTACAGTCGGCTTGTCCTAGCTTAAATGATTGTGAAAGCATCGCATAACCTTCTGGAGTTTTTATTTCTGACAAGAAAACTAGAGTGTGTATGTGTGAAGATTTTTTTAATTTTTTGTTACTGGGTTTTGTTTTCTGAAAATGTTGAACTGTAATGATATTTTCAATTAGAAAAGAGGTTTACTTAGTATTGTTGTAGTTTTTGACTCACAGTTAAGTTCCTTAATTGCTAATGTTTATACTTCTGATAGCAAAAATATTCTGATATATCATAGATTAGTATTTGAAGCAAGTAACTTTTTCTTAACTTGTAGGAATTTTATTACACTTATAGTGAAAAGGCTAGAGGATAAGATTTTATATTCTTCTTGCCTACAAATTAAAATATTACAAGTAATGTATGTATATTTGGATCTGTAAGGTTTTTTTCCTCCTGAATTTATAATAAAATTTGATTCTTGTAAGAGCAGTGAGGAGGATGATGCAATCAGAGTCATTTAGATAGATGTTGAGATTTTCTCTGTCCATGTTATGATTGAGTCCTCTGTTTAAACCAAAATGCAATCTGAGTGACAGATGAGGATAAGTAATTAATTTTGAAATACGAGAATATGCAAAATGAACAGAAAATAGAAAACACTAGTCATATCCTTATCTAGTCAATAAGCAAACGAGATCATAAATACTCACATCCCTATCCAGTTGAAAAAATTGCCCTCATGTGCAATCCTGGTACTATCCTAGACTCACATAATTTCTATCTTTTATTGCAAATCAACTGCCAATCATCAATCTGAACGAGAATCATCTTTGAATGGAATAATTATAAATGTTTTCTGCAATATAATTATAATCAGTGTTTCTAGTTCAAGCCATAATTGAACTAATCCATTATTTTACCCTTTTCTTTTTGATAAGAGTGTTTTCTGAGGGTATCTTCTGCAGATATTTTTTTTCAAATATTTTATAAAATGTTCAGGTTTGATAAAGATAATGAATGAGTAAATATACCAGGTGTTAAATGCCTGGAATATTCACAAAAATGTGAAGAATTCCTTATATCTAAGGACAACCATAAAAAAAAAAATTCATGGTGCAGAATTCCTAGTTTAAGCATTAATAAAGATATCAACACTACTGAAACAATTAACAGCTTATAAAAATCAGTTCTAGAGCAAGACTAAATGGTGTATCAGGCAACATAATGTTTTTGCTTTTTTCTCTAATGCTGTGTTTGAATTTTCCTGGAAATGAATTTAAAAAATAGCCAAAGTAGGGTGTGTTAATGAATCTGACAAATAATAAATCTAAAAGTAGCAAAAGTGCAAAATGAAAGTTAAAAAATACAACAATTGGCACCTCAGGCATATGGCCCCCAGTGTTACGTCTCTGTTAAAAATGCTAACTAGAAGGCAAAGGAGGAAAAGAATAAAAATTGCTGTAATAAATTTTAAAAAACAGATAGAATTTGGTGGGATTAACTTTGGCCTAGTGACCATTAATTTTTTTTCCTAAATTTTCAGCATTTACTCCATAGCTATGTGATGATAACTGTTTGTTACCTGGGAGAAATGCTGTAGATTCATAAAGTTGAACAGAAATGTTTATAGATGCCATGACATGATACATTTATTTTCTGGCATTGTTTATGTTATTTGGGGGAATTTTACCTTACCATCACAGATTTTGTTATTTTAATAGTGCAGAACTGTATTTATTTAATCTAGATTTTTAAAAAAAATATATCAGGTGTTAGCTTCTCTAATATAAGAGGCTTACAATGTGATCAGATATTCTTAGAATTCTTGCAGGTTTAATGGATTTTCAGAAGCAAGAGAGTACATTGAAAAGTTTTAGAAATATCTATTTTCACACCATTCTTTGTCTCCTTGAAGTTTTATAAAGTATATAAGAAATTTATCATTTTTCACTGAAGCCAAATGAATTTATGAATATGTACTTGTCTTTTATTTGAATGTAATATCTTGTTCTCAGTTCTTCACAGGTTATTGAAATTATTTAACCAATTAAGACATCTTCTGTGTTACTTCCAAAGTCAACTATGTTTATCAAAATCTCACTAGAGTGTGAGAAAAATAATTGTAATATTAAAGCATTGTGCAATATTCTTTTTTGAGTTGGAACATAATATCCATAAATTAAAATCATTTGAAATGAGTACACAACCATTTTTGTATTTAAAATCATTTGCTTTAAAAGTTTTCACTTCTGCATTTCATATTTTCTTTTTGTTTTTTTTGAGATGTCTTCTCGCTCTTGCTTAGGCTGAGCTCCAACTCCTGAGCTCAAACGATCCACCCGCCTTGGCCTCCCAGAGTGCTAGGATTACAGGCGTGAGCCACCGCGCCCAGCCAGCATTTCATATTCTCTTAAAAAATGGTGTCTTTCACCATGGTTAGGTAGATATGATATAGCAAGGCTGCCAAAACGAGGGATGCTTTCCCTCTCTGTTACACCATAGCTTGATACTTTAGTAAGATGACAATTGTAAGACTCCAAGAAATGGAAACTGGTTAAAGGGTTTCCCCACCTCTTTATCCTCACCAAATGCATCATCAATCAACATTTAGATATTACTCCACCGCCGCTGCTGGCAACCTAAAGGTAGATCACTCAGAGCAAATGCTCTGGAGGCTTTGCCAGCAGTCCACAGCCCAGCCTCCAGAGAGGCAGCTGGGTAATGATTTCCACAAAGTGGGCTGGGAGTGAGGGTGGAGTTGAGCTCTGACCCCTTTCATTAATATTTATCAGTCCTGTGCCAGAAGTGGTGACCCACAAACCCTTAATTGGGACAAAGGAATGGGTTTCTCTTGCTTATTATTTAAAGATAGACCTATCAAAAAAAAAGCAGGCAAGGAGGACGTCTAAACCGAGATGCTTTTGCAGGTAAGTTGCAGATGTTAGGGGTTCTTGCCCACAAGTGGGCTCTGTGGCCTCTCCTCATGGAGGAGTGGAACTTTTCATTCACATAGTTTAAGAAAACTAGCCGAAAGTCATCGTCTGTTAATTCCATGATTTCTCAAGGAGTCTCAGGCTCTTAAATGGATTTCCCCTCGAGTCCTGGGCTAAAGTCACCTTTAATGAGCAAGAGGCTTTTCCTTTGGGTAGGGAAACCAGAGGAACTTGCTTGGGCCCCATGTTTGTTGGCAACAGGGCACGTTGCACAGTACTTTCTATTTTAACGTCATTAAAATCTACTTTTTTTTTTTTTTTTTTGAGACATAGTCTCACTCTGTTGCCCAGCCTAGAGTGAGTGCCGTGGCGTCAACCTAGCTCACAGCAACCTCAAACTCCTGGGCTTAAGCAATCCTACTGCCTCAGCCTCCCGAGTAGCTGGGACTACAGGCACGTGCCACCATGCCCAGCTAATTTATATATATATATATATATATATATATATATATATATATATATATTAGTTGGCCAATTAATTTCTTTTTTTTTTTTTTTTTTTTTTTTTTTGAGACAGAGTCTCACTTTGTTGTCCAGGCTAGAGTGAGTGCCGTGGCGTCAGCCTAGCTCACAGCAACCTCAAACTCCTGGGCTCGAGTGATCCTTCTGCCTCAGCCTCCCGAGTAGCTGGGACTACAGGCATGTGCCACTATGCCCGGCTAATTTTTTATATATATATATCAGTTGGCCAATTAATTTCTTTCTGTTTATAGTAGAGACGGGGTCTCGCTCTTGCTCAGGCTGGTTTTGAACTCCTGACCTTGAGCAATCCGCCCGCCTCGGCCTCCCAAGAGCTAGGATTACAGGCGTGAGCCACAGCGCCCGGCCTCTTTCTATTTTTTATAGTAGAGATGGGGTCTCGCTCAGGCTGGTTTTGAACTCCTGACCTTGAGCAATCCGCCCGCCTCGGCCTCCCAGAGTGCTAGGATTACAAGCGTGAGCCACCGCGCCCGGCCCAAAATCTACTTTTGCTATCTGTATTTACAAAGGACCTATGAAAGATGTCAAATACTGAGGCCTCCCTTTGAGTGGGTTACTTCGGGCAACCCTCACTGACTTGGCTCCACCTGATCCACAATGTGTAGGCATCCACCTACCTGGACTTCACCGATAATTCTTTTTTTAAAGACAACCAATCATCCTTTAGTTTACCCTGGCATTATCCCCAGTATTTCTTTCAGAGATAAGCATTTCTAAGGTAAAAAACTCTTTTCTTTCTTCCAGGAGCTCATTCATCCTATTCTACCTCATATTGACTGACGTTGGTGTACAAAGCTGTTTCCCCGGTTTGTAAGCTTCTTAAAAGCAGTGCTTGTGTATCCAGTACAAGACACTGGATAAATGTTTGCAAAGGCTTTTAATTTCTGCTAGGAAGTGGCCTTTTTACACCCTTCTTTCAACCGCTCAATCTCTTTTCCCTTTGTATTCAAAGACCTTTTCCATGACCATAACCATATTCTCTTTTTTGGCCTTTCTGGCTCTCAGTGCAGTTCTTTCTTCTCGTTGATAGCAAGGCATATGTTCAGTCAAAATGGCAGGGTGTTTTATAGGCACCTAATTATTGACTCCTAATCCCAAAGGGTTGCTCCTTCAGGGGCAGTAACTCAAGGTAAGGTGTTGTGTGCCAGATCTTCGCCAGCTGGTTCTGGTTGTTGAAGCTTCCCTTGAAGAAACCTCTATGCCCACTGAAGGTTTCAGATGCAGATGATCTGAATTAAACAAGACCCTCAATTATCACTGATTCTAAAGGAAGATATGCCCTCTGCAAAGACAAGAGCCTCAGCAGGCCACAAGATGGTTTACCTTACTTTAATGAGAGAGGTGTGCTCATTTTCACTTTCATTTTCATTTTCACTCAGACACTGAGCATTGGTTCCCACATGGAGCACTGGTGCAAGCAGGCAATGAGACAAATGGACTATATGACTAACAAACTGAATATGTCCTAGAAATGGAGAGTGCCAGATGTCTGTTTCCAAGGCAACCACAACCTGCTAAAATCTTGCTAGAGTAAAAGAACACAAACACCCAGGGTACAGAGCCTTAGCATTTATAGTACGTATAGCATAAAACTCAACTTTCCTCATTCTTCTAAGTGGAGAACCACAGTATCACTCCAATCATAATTCCTATTTCCTCACAGTTTAGTTTTTGGCATCATAAAGTGAATGAGGTATGATACCTCCTTGGAGCTCCTGTAACATCTTGTACACACATCGTATAGGGCACTGACATCATTATATTTCAATTGTCCACAAATTGTCTCTCTCACTAAAATGTGGATTCATTGAGAGTAGCTCAGGTCAGTTCAACAAGATTTATCAAGTACCTTTTACAGCCTAGGCACTTTGCCAGGTGTTGGAAATTTAGAAATGAATAAGAACAGTCTTTGACCTTGTAGAACTTTTATCTAGTCAGAAAAACATGTATAAACACATATTTTTAAATAATATATGGTAAGCACAAGGGTAGAGATATATAAGTTGCCTTGAGCACAGAGAACAGCTCTTACTTCCACCCAAGGGGGTCAAAGCAATATTCCCTAAATTGGCTACTGAGCTGAGTCTTGAAGGTTGAGGGGGAATTAGCTAGCAAGGCAGTTTCAGTAGAGGTAGGGTCAGAAGTAAAGGAGCAGTGGTTTGCTTAGTGACTGGGCTAAGGAAGGAAACATACTGAGTGCAGATTACTTCTCCCAGAAGATTCGGTGACAATGAAAATGCTGTTGTGGAACAGTTTGTTGAATCCCTACCTTATGCCTCATAGCATGTTGGTCAGAGGGAAGCCCTCAGTCTTGGCCTTTGTTGTCAAAAATATTTAGTGCCATTGACTAAAGAATGTGTTTCACTTCTGAGGCTCAACAAAAAGTTGACTTTCACATTTAAGCCCATTTTGTGGAGGTCATTCTTCAAGAAGAAGTTGGAGTTATTTTAAAGAAATGAGTAACTTTATAGGTAGTGGTGACTCAAGTATTTCAAAAAACAAATCATGATGAAATGCCCCCCGCCTCCCCAGACTTCCAATAATTTAAAACTTAGACAAATAGAAAAGTTTAAGTATAAAAATAGTCCAAACATATGACTTATAAAGGACTAGCATTTTCTAAAGATCTACTTTGCTCTGTTGATGATTCTCAGATGGAGAAAGCTTAGCCTCTTCCCACCTCCACACCCTCTTTTTAAATAATTAATTTCACGTTATACATGTAACAGATGTCAGCTGGCTGTCAACCTAGAGATAGCAACATATTTGAAGAAAAGATCTTATCTATAATTGATGACACCTATTGAAAAAAATAGGTGCCACGGAGATGTAATCAACTGGGAGATTCTATGTGGGGGAAGTCTGAAGACTGAAGACTCATTAGAATTATATTCTTTCATTTACAGAAAGTGTGGAAGTATGAGAAATGAAACCTTATTTCTTTCTCTTCCAAAACAAAATTCTTAGGCTGTCTACTAAGAAATGTTTGTGTCATTGTTCTTCCCTCTACTGACACTAACCATTAAAATATCTTGTTTGACTTGTATTTCTGATTACAGACTGGTTATGCAAGAACTTGCAAAGCTTTGATCATACCAGTGACTTTAGACTAATCAGACAATCTCTCAAAGTGAGAACAAAAGGATTTTCTTAAATATTTAACTGAAAGAGTTCAATAAACATACTACATAAAAATCAGAAAAAGATCAATTTTAAAAAGTTATTTTTCAAAATCGGTTTGAATCAATCTCTGATGCAGTAAGTACGGGAGATTATACAAATCCTACACCACTTTTTCTCCTGAAAGTAAGCTGTCATGGTTAACTGAATAGCAGAAAAAAAAATTTTTTTAAACAAGCAAAATACAACCCAATCACTTGAAGCAATTTGAACCATTGCCAGTTACTAAGAACTTTCTCATGTTGGTAGAAACTATGACACATTTTTCAGCCCTCTTCAACTTTCTTAAACATCCTTAAGTTATGGATGTGAATGAAATAGTTTGAATACGATTAGAAGCTAGAGAGCTAAAGCAGCACTCAACATTAAAAGAGCCCAACAAGCAAATCTATGTGGCAAATCTACTTTGGCCAAACAATAAAAAGACCAGTTTCAATTTCCTCTTCCTCATTCCTTAAGTTATTCAATAGCTATTCTTCTATATTTTTCTTCTATGTTTCTCATAACCTAGTTCAGTGGCATAACACAGCAATTGAACTAAACAATGAAATTTGTGTAAAACTTCCCCTCCAAACGCTAAACATATACATACACCTTTTCAGATTGTTGGGTTTGCATATATTCTATCATTTTGGATTCCCTTTTATGTTTGGGCTCATGCGTGTCCTGCATATTTAGTATGTTGATGTGATAGCAACAAATGTCATTTAGCCACTCCTAGATTCCAGGAATCTGTAAGTAAACATTCACTTGAAAATACAAATGTTATCTAAATGTATCAACACAGACACACACACACACACACACTAGTTACTCTTAGCAACCACAGTTTGAAAATGCATATACTGGTAACCCATTGTGAGGACAACCATTCTCCTCTGTTGCCCTAGAATGCTGAACACTTTTTAAAATTCCTACTTCAGCAGAGTAAATGAATAACTACCTAGGAAGGACTATCATAAAACAATGTGTCACCAAGGAAATCATAAAATTCTGAGTCCCTTGAGATAATGATGTAGAGATGAAAAAAAATGTGTTAGCTGGGTAAGGAAGCATATTGTGGTGGCAGAGTATAGTATTGGAAAAAGAAATGGAGGGATATCAAGAGATCTGGAAAAACAACTTCATCCATTTGTACCTCATCTGAAAATGTAAGTTTTATGCAAGAATCTAATGAAGCTTTCAGTTCTGTAAGTCTGCTTCAGTCAAAATGGAATTTCTAATAAAAGAGACAAGGAGTTAACTCATCTTTCCTATGAACAAACAAAACCAAAGAAAAAGGAAACAGATAAATACATCATGAACATTCAGATCCCCACAATGATAAAAAAACCTGAAGGCAAAATAATTGACCATTGATACAGAGTGTTGGGATAGCAAATCAGGGAACCAACTATCAAATGCAGTGGGTGATATAGGCAGAAATGGGGAGAACAACTTGCCTTACATGTAGTTGATGGAAAAACCAAATTCTGTGAAAATATTTAAAGAGGTTTATTTTGAGCCAAATATGTACAACCATGGCCTGGGGAGCATAGTCTCAAGAGGTCCTGAGAAAATGTGCCTGAGCTACAGTTAGATTGTCTACATCCATGCAGACAGGAATTATGGGTAAAATCATACATCAATACATGGAGGGTATACATTGGTTCAGGCCAAAAAGGCAGGGCATCTCCAAGTGGCGGCTTAGTGAGATTAGGGATTCTTTACTTGGCAATTGATTGAAAGAGTTAAGCTTTGTCTAAAGACCTAGAGTCAGTAGAAAGAAATACCTGAGATAAGATAGAGGGTCTGTAAGAATGTTTAAGTTAAGATAACATGGCAGGCTGTCAGTAAACTACAGGCGGAGGGCCACATGCCACCCACCTAGGACATTTATCCCGCCCGCTGGGTGTTTTTGCTATAGCTGCCTGTCCTGCTTAGCAGCTGACCCCACAGTGCGCACTCTCCAACTGTCCGAGGGACAGTGAGCTGGCCCCCTGTTTAAAAAGTTTGAGGACTCCTGATAAGGGAGTCTGCCATCTAATGTGATGCTATTCCAGAGTCAAGTTGGCAAGTAAGGTACATTATACTAGGTTAATAACCCATTTGATGAGATTTTATGGTTTGTAGGGTATGGCTCACCGGGCCTCTTAGAAAAGAATTTGGGCAAGAGAAAAAGATCAACATTGACTACTCAGTACTTTTGCATTATGCCCCATATTGTGATATACCTTTTTATTAATAGAACTTAGTAAAATAAAAGGACTCCATGCCTTCTCCATTAACTGTGATAGTTTCCATTTGAACATGGGGTTGAAAGTAAATGTAATTGCCAAAACCAAAATATAGACTTAAGCATGTTAGTAGTGCTAAGAATTTGAGATAATGTTGTATAAGAGCAAACCCAAACAAGTCAATTATTAGAAGGCACCAAGTACTCCTCTAAACGCTGCCAAATAAATATTTGGCTCACATTCTTGAGATTTGTGGTCATTTGAAAAAAACTCAAAACATTTAATTATAAATAATGAGGACCAAGCAGACAAAGCTTTAAAAAATAATGTTTGAAAAATCTGTACCCCCATAATATGCCGAAATAAAAAAAAATAAAAAAAAATGTTTGGGTATTTGTTTTCAGATGATATGATTTACTCTTTTGTCTGGATTTCAAATATGCCAGTATAATGTGGATTGTATATAAATCATTTAAATTTTACAAATGAGATATGCTTATTGTAGGAGTTTTTGAAAATACAGAGAAGTGCAAAGAACAAAAAAGTCAACACATGTTACCATTATTTACTTTTTATTTGAGCTCTGTATTATATTTCTACAGTCTCTACACTACTTAGGTATCCTGACTTAGTGACTTTTTATGTCATTATTTGCTTGAGTCAATAAATAATTGGTGTTTTTAAACTGTGGAGCATCTCCTTTTATAGTAATGCTATAAGACGTTCAGGTTTTTAATCACTAACAGTAAAAGAAAAAGGTACAGCTTATCACAAAAGACTTCCTAAATCAATGTCCAAAAGTGGAACGTGGACACAGAAAAGGGTAAAAGTGATGTGGGGAACCATTCATGGACAAAAAATAAATGGTAACAGCTCAATTAGAGACAATGGGGTTAAGCTCACTGACTCTTTAGGACAAAAGGCTCATACGTCATGCATCTTAAAGTTTATATTCACACCTTTGGTAGTGATTTATTTAATTAGAGAAATTAGCAGTTTTATAACCCAAGCAAATATTGCCAATCCCACCAAGCTCAAGCCCCCTTAATGTGGCCTTTTTTAAATGCTCCGATTCCCTTCAGAGAAGGCGTCGAGGTAAAAAAGAAAAACCTGTCTGGCGCCGAAACCACCAGACAGACCTCTTTGTTGACAGCTCCAGGGCTACCGACGGCGGCGGAGGCCAGACCGGCGACCTAGACCTCCCGTCGCCACGTTAAACACCAGCCAGGAGGGTGCGAACCGAGGCACCGGCCGGCGGAACGAAGACGCGCCGATGGCGCAAGCGCCAAGGCCGCTTCGCTCCAGGGCCGCGCATGCGCCAACATAGAGGCACACTCGAGGGGTTGAGCCACTCACTTTGTCGTCACAGGGCAAATGATCAGGGTGCGTCCGCCTATTCCCTCTCCCTTTTATCCTCCACCCCTTCCCCCTCCCCTTGTCCCTCAGTCTTCTTCCTCCTTCCTTCTCTCCCTCCCCCTGACGTCTCCAGCCGACTCTCGCTTCCGATCAGCAGCCCTTTGCGGAGAGTGTCCCGCCTCTTCCGCCTTTACAGCGGAGGTGGCTGTGGCGACGGCGGCAGCGGCGCCTGCGCGGCTCCTGTCAGGGTCAGCAGGCGGTCCACTGGGCGGTCCACCTGCGCGTCTCGGAGCCGCGACCGGGGGGTCGATGGCGATGAACTATAACTCGAAGGATGAAGTGGACGGTGGGCCGCCGTGTGCTCCGGGGGGCACCGCTAAGAGTCGGAGACCGGATAATACGGCCTTCAAACAGCAACGGCTTCCCGCTTGGCAACCCATCCTTACGGCGGGCACGGTGCTACCTACCTTCTTCATCATCGGCCTCATCTTCATCCCCATTGGCATCGGCATCTTCGTCACCTCCAACAACATCCGCGAGATCGAGGTGAGGGGAGGGAACGGCGGTGGAAGTTGGCGTTGCTCGGGAGCGGGGTCTTCCGCGCCCGCCCCGCTCCTGCCCCGGCTCCCCGGAGGATGACAGGCGGGCCCCGCCCTCCCCCACACCTTCGCGCTCTCTCTCTTCCTCTTCTCTTTGCGGGTTTCCTGAATTTCTAGTTCTGTCCTAGCTGCCTCCTGCTCGCGATTCACAGTGAGAGACAGAGTGAATGCTTATTGTGGAAGGTGGGTCGGGTAAAGAACGCTGCTTCAGTGGGCGGTTTGTGTGGTTACATGGGGATTAGGGGGTGGTTCAACGAGGTGAAAAGAGAAGTGGGGGGGGGGGAATAAAGTTGTATCTACGTAGATGTAACTTCGAGGGAATTGCCTGGGTCAGAGTGTCGTCACCTGTGTTGAGATTATCCCAGGACACAAGAGATTAGCACCTTGGCCATTGTTGGGAAAAGAACCTAGAGTCATAGAGGTATTGATGATTCTTATGTAAAGAAATTGTCATATGTTACTAGGTCATAAGTGTGCACAGTTACTCCTTTCATTTGGAGCTAATTAGATGCTTTTAGTTGTAGGGCATGATATAGGTAAAAGATAACCTGAAATTTCAATTCTGGTTTTGCTTTTCGGCTGAATTTATTAATAATTGCACCCTACTTTCGCCCTGTTTTTTTTTTGTGTGTGTGGTAGATTTAAAACTTTACAAAAAGAGCCAGTGACCACATACAGGGAATAAGTTGTGGAGTCTTCCAAACATTTTACTAATATTAATTTACTGAACTTTTTACTTATTACGTAAGACATGACAGAAAAACTAGTATTGGAGAAGCATTTAGCCTTCTATCATAGCAGCAACCACAGTATCATTATCCATATCCAGTGGATAAAGATGGGTTGATAGTAGAATGTATATACTGTATAGGTATCCAATATTAAGCATCTGCTCGTTCTTTTTTTCTTGCACATGTGAGGGTGTTTTTATCTGTTTGAAATGGTGAGAACTTGATTCCTTTTGTTCTAACATATATATATATATGAGTATATATATATATATATACTCATTATGTATGTGATTTATTGAGAATTCAGAGTGATTTTATTTTTAACTACAGAAAGAGGAATTGAGGTACCTATTTTCCACTTTTATTTACAGTGGCATCTCTAAAAGCAAGATTTATTTATTTTTTATTGTACAGTGCTTACTTCAGTGTTGTTAATAATAATAGTATGTATAGCATAATTAAAATCTTTCACTCAAAATTCATTTTCAATTTAATAACTAGAGAAAGTTACATGTTTTAGCATGTATTTTTATTTTATCATTTTTATCTCCATAATAATAGTCCTGCAAATGTATTCTTTTCCTCCTTACTACACTAGGATCACACATTATGTCAGGATACCAGCAAAGTGGTGTCACACAAGGAACATGAACTCTAGCTGGAGTCAGGCAGAGCTAGACATAATTTCCAGGTCTACCACTAACTAGCTTAGTTTCTTGGAAAAGTTAATCTCTCTGAGCCTCAGTTTCATCATCCGTAGAATAGGTAGGATAATGTCTGTCTTCAAAGATGTGAGAATTAAAAGCAATATAGATAAGATGTCTGGCACTATGTTATGATGATCCTTAATCAGGAGATGAGAAGAAGTCAGAGAGGTTGAAATTTGACAGTAAATTAGTTGAGTATTGGAAAAATGAAACAGAAACCTAGATGTTTTGATTCCCAGCTTTAAGCTTTCACACTACATTAAGATCTTTACTGTAATTTTAGTAAAGTAGAAGAAAATAATTTAACATTAGAAATTTGAATCATTTTATTTAAACTTCTCAAATATTAAGATGAAACTGACAATAATTTGGAATTTTACATAAATGAGAATTCTTGAAATTATAAGAAATCAACGTCTTTTAGTATTTACTATAGTATAAAAATATTTAACTTGCCTTAAAACTTTTGAGTTTGAAATAAAATAAGGTTCTTTACACTAAATAGTAGATAAAATGGAAATTTCTTAAATAGTTCTCATGTGTAATTCTGATTTGAAGTTGCCTGAAAAGTCTCCTGCAGCTTACTTTGATTAAAAGGGCATTGAGGAGTCAGGGCATTAGAATTGAAGTCCCAGCCCTGTCACTCTGTAGTCTGTGATCTTAGGCATAATTTTGAGTTCAGTTTCTTTACTTAAAGAACCAAAAGATTTAGATTATATAATCTCTAAGATGCTGTTCAACCCTAAAATTCGATGACTTCCAAATTAAAATGTGATTTTAAAAAAAGTGCTGCATGTTCAAATCACCTTTGAACAAGAGGAAATGAAAATTGAGAATAATTGGGAATTTTATACAAACACTGATGTATAGTTGTGTGGATAGACTCCACATGTATATATTTTTAAAATTTGGGTGTCATATATGTAGAGAAGTGGTTCTGAATTGGATCTGGAGTTATCAGAAAAACCTAGGAAGATCTCCCCAAACGTACTTATTTCTGCCTGTTCTCTACCTTTTGTTGACCCTAGTTTTGATTAAAATATGTTGAATGCTATTAAAAGTAAGTGGGTAATGAGGAGTTCTTGCCAGCATTCACTTCCATACTATACATTGCTCACACCTTTTTAGTTTATTTATTTTGAAATTTTGAAATTTTAAAAACCTTCATTGCTATTTTAGTTCATATTACTAGGACAAAGGAGACTTGTCAAACCAAAATGCTTTTGTAATATAGCTTAAAGTGCTAAGATCAGAAATCCAAACTTTTAAAAGTATAAAATCAGTGGATCTTTCTCATTCTCCCTGAAATGTTATAGTAAAAAATTACTACTTTTGAAAAGTGCCTTATATTCCCTTGAAAATGGTATAAGAAAGGGTGTTTTTACATTTTAATGCTTATATTTGGCATCATCTTTCCTCCTCTTGTACAGTTTATGTATCTTGTTTGGTTGATTTGTAGATTTTTCATAATCTAAATAAAATGAGGTTGTTAGAAATCTACAGTTGTTAATTTTATCTTTCATGAGAAAATATTCTGAATATTTAATATCTTCATTTAACACTAAGATTTGATATCTTCATTTATTATTAGGAGCAAGGAATGAGAATTTAATTTGGCAACTGTAGGAGTCAGGCACCTCTTTCTACCACAAAAGTAATGATTTTCTAGTCGAGGGCCCTTGTTGGTGAGGCTGACATATAGAACTAACTTGAAAGATAGTGAGGTTATTTTTAATTTTTGTGAAAGCAGTCATCAGTGTGAAGTTATATAGTTTTAAATTAATGGTCAAAATCAGATGAAGTTGTTATTCAGAGTAAATTTTAAAAACTAAACGTTTACTTCAAATTAATATTGCCAAAAGTGTTCAAGATATATTTTTAGTGGATTAGCTCCCTGCCTCTCCCCATGCTTGATAAATGCCTTTCTTTTTCTTTATTTTATTATTATTTCATTTACTGTCCCTCAACTACTTGACCCTGATTATTTTCTATTGCCCTAGTTTCTGATAAAAATGTATTTTTATCTATATTTTTACTCCTGTTTATTCTTAGATTATAAGATTTTTAAGGAGATTGTTTCTCTTCAGTGTTTAGTAATCTTTGTTTATACTTATCTTTTAGCTAAGAGTCAAGGAAGAAGTTAAAGCTTAGGCGTTTTATGTTAAGTTTGAAGATTTTAATATTCAACTTGATTTTGGTTACTTAGAAGCAGATGTTTGGAAATTAAGGTTTGTGCTGTTAATGTTTTAACTTATTTCTCAAGTAACTTTTATACTTAGAGCAAGAGATGACAAAGGTAAGTATGGCTGGCTGGAATGTTTTGTATGGCCCAGGAACTGAGAATGGTTTTACAGATGAACATTTGCAATCAATTTGATGATAGAGGATGCTAATTTTGAATCTCAATTATGTAAAATGTTATCCCCCCAAAAAGAATTACATTCTTCTCATTAGTAGACCTATGTTATAAAAAAATTGTACACATTATTATATTATTATATTTTGAAGTTCATCAATTAAAATTGGTGCAAATTTGTTTTCCCTCTTGTTACATAAGAACCTGTATAATATCCTTGACCTTGCCTTTTGTTTGCAAAGCCTGAAATATTTACTTCCTGGCCCTCTACAGAAAAGAATTGCCTGCTTCTGACTTAGTGTTTTAAAGAAACATACCGGCAAATTTAACTTTTGCTACAAAAATAGCCATGTTTAATGTACACGTTCTAATCCTCAGTAATTGTTCAAGATAGGTGTAATGACCCCTGGTAATTGCTTGTGTTCTATTGTCTTTGTACAGATTAAATAGATACAAAATACTTTAGCTAAATTTACTGTTAATCTAGGCTCAGGTAACATCATTCTTCATTTCTTTGTCACAGTCAGATAAAATTCAAGCAGCCTAAAAGAAAGTTGCTTTTGAAAGTTATACTTTGGTTACCTTTTGTCTTCTTTAGAGCCTCTGGAGAAGACTCCATGTAAATTCTTGAATGTGGAATAATCTGTTTAAGGGGGTACTTAAAATACCATTTTTTAACTTAATTTGATTAATGCTTAAAATGATTTACCTTATTATTCAGCATTTTGTTGAGTGACCTGTTTAAATCTTATTGATTTCCTTTTAGACAGATTTACATTCAAAATGGAAGTTTCCAGTCATCCTTTTATACAGTGTAAAAAATACATGTCCTTTAAATTTCTCCTTTTCTACCGCATTAAATTCTTAGTCTGTTTCTTAGGAATAGGATGTATTTTTAGAAATACTAAGAAGAAATGCCAATTTGGTTTAGATGAACAATTACAGTGGTAGGAAAACAAAGCTGAGAAATCGGATAACTCTTAAACTAATCTACTCATCTACATCTGTTCTGTTTTGTCTCTGGTTCTTTGTCTTTGAATGTAAAGCTAATGGGCAAGGCTCCAGACTGTCTTTGTATTCTGCACTGGCCTCATATGCTTTTGACATTGAATAAGCATTAATTTTTTAAAACAATGGAACTGTAGCTTCTCTTCCACTTGGTAGCCTTTTTTCTTTCCAGGATAGGAACTATTTACTTTAGTATGAACTTTGTTTGTTTTTTGAAAGCTGATGGGTTGTTATACGCCAAAGATTTTATTATAATCTTGACATTATGGTCAGGCTACCCTTGCATTTTAGGAGATAAAGGGTATAGCGATTATTTGGTGATAAAACTTATAAACTGAGTTAAATTTATTTAAGGGTTTTAATCAACATTGGGCATTTTTTGTTTACAAAGTGCATCTCTGGGTATAGTGAGCCATAGGAAAAGTTTGGGCATGGGACCTCCTTTTTTCTCTTTTTAAAGCAGAGGACCTTTCTTAAGGAGCCTGGAGTCTTTTGGGGAAGATGAGACAAACTCATTAATAGGAAAACTAATCATTCCTAGGTGAGTGGCACAGACAGAATATCCTTTAGTAGTTCAAAGGAAGATCACTTCTGACTCTTAATGACCATGGAAAGCTTTGCGTTGGAAATGGGCTTTGAGCTGGAACTTCAAGGATAAATAGCACTTCTGAAGGAGAGGTTTGGGTGTATTCCAAGGAAGGTGATTAATATGAGCAGTGATCTAGTGACAGGAAATCAAAAGGTGTATAGAGGAAATAGGAATAAGGGCAAATTAGCTGATGCCAGGTTGTGGATAGTTTTGGGTATTTGATAATGAATATATTAAATTAGGAAAGTGACATGATTGATATAGTATATATCAGTTAGGTTTTGGTTCAGCAAGGAATAACTTAAGATTTTCATTCTCATGTAAAATGCCTTAGGAACACAGTGTGCTGCTGATATGAAGGCTTTGTTTTGCTGAGTCCTCACTGTTTAGTTTAATGCCCTGCCATTCTTAGGAACTGGCTCTCATGCTCATGTTTCAGGATGGAGGTTAGGGTTCTAATTGCCTTTTCTCAGCAGTAGTGTGGAAAAAGGGATGAAGAACAAAGGGGTAAATGCCCTTTAAAGAAGGTTCTCGAAAGTTGCCACATACCACCTCCACTTAATGTCAAGGCCAGATTAGCTGCAAGGAAAGCTGAAAAAAAAAATACTTTTTATTTTGTTAACAAAGTTTGTAGCTAGTGAGAGTTTTATACTATGAAAGAAAAGTAGCACAGGGGTGAGGGTAGTTAGCAGTCACTGTAACACAGGGTTATAGTAATATTTATCTGGTGGTAGAATGGTATGTTGTCTGGATGAGAGCTAGGTCATCTGGATATGAGAGTCTGGTAGTTCAGAAACTGAAGCTGATAATGGTTGCATTTTTACATTTTTATAATATTGTGTTGAACTTGATTTCATAGTAAAAGGCATTAATTGCTGTTTTTTATGTGAAAAGCAAATTAGGCATGTGGCTTTGTTGATAAGTTTGGTTTGGTTGGTTTTTTTATTTTGTTTTGTTTTGAAGATAGGATCTCTGTCACCCAGGCTGAAATGCAGTGGTGCAATTGATGAGATCATGGCAGCCATGAACTCCTGAGCTCAAGGGATCCTCCCTCCTCAGCCTCCCAAGTAGCTAGGACTACAGGTATGCACCACCATGCCTGGATAATTTTTAATTTTTTTGTAGCAACAGGGTCTCATTGTGTTTCACAGGCTGGTCTTGAACTCCTGGCCTCAAGCGATTTGCCTTGGCCTCCTAAAGCACTGGGATTATAGGCTTGAGCCACTGTACCTGGCAATTTTTTTTTAAAAAAACAAGTTATAGAAAGAATATTGAATATCATTACCTTCCTCTTGTCTTCTTCAGCCTCTTTTTTCCATCTCTCTTCGGCATATAAATGTGCTCTAGTTTTTCCCCTTAAAAAAAAATCTGGGGGGCAGGGGCAATGTTTGTAGTCTTAACAATATTTGTACCCCCATAATATGATGAAATGAAAGGGAAAAAAATAATCCTATCTTGATTTTATGTAATAATAAAGCTATTAATAATGACTAACATTTTTTGAGAATTTACTCTGCCAAGAATTTTACATTCATTATGTGAGCTAATACAGTGACACTTAAAAAGGTAACATTATTTTCTCTAATTTTTTTGGTTGAGGGACTTCTGCTTAGGTCATCTAAAGTTTGTTAGCTGGTAAAAAGTGTGTGAGTGGAAACAGAACAAAGAGTTCAATATTTGACTTGTTAGAATGAGATACCTTTAGACATCCAAGTTGGAAATAATGAGTAGGCAGTTGAATATATGAGTTTAGAGTTTGGGAGGAGGTTGAGACCATAGTTTTACATTTTTGAAAGTTAATCAGCATAGATGTATAAAGGCATAAGATGGGAGAAAATCAAGAGTGAGTGATTTATAGGTCCAAGAAAAGTGAGAAGGTCCAAAGACAGCCGTGAGTCACACTAGTGTTTAGAGGATGGGAAAATGAGGAGGAGCTAGCAAAGGAGACTGAGCAGCCAGAGAGGTAGGAGAAAAACAAGGAAAGTGTGGTATCCTGCAAACCAGTTTCAAGGAAGAACACGTGAATAATCATGCTGAATGCTGCTGCTCATGGTTCACAGAAGAGCAAGACTGAGAGCTGACCTATGATTTAGTGACATTAAAAGCAGTGGTGACCCTCACAGTAAATGGCATCATCATCTTGGTTTTCCATGCCAGAAACCCTGGAAATCAACCTAAATGTATTTGCTTCATCCCATCTCTAGGCATTAAATTCTATTGGTTTTACTTCTCTATATTTTGTGAGTCTGTCTTCTCTTTTCCATCTTAGTTTATATTCTCAACATTTCTCACCTAGGTTATTGCACTAGCATTTTGTCTATTTTCTCTGCCGCTAGTCTGGCATTCTTTTTAGTCCCTTTCTGCATTGCTGCCAGAGTGACCTTTTTAAAAGGGGAGTCTGAATATCTCATTCTCTTGCTTAAAATTTCTTCTATGGCTGGCTCCCTCTAGCATTCAGAATACTGTTTAAACCCCTTCACATCGAATGTAATTTTCTTCATGATAGGTGACTTTCTACTTCTCTGGCCTCATCTCCTGCCACTCCCCTACCTTTTGCTCTAGCCATAGCAAACTACTGTAGTTTCTGGAATGTGGCATGCTGCTGATAGATCTACCTGAAATGATTTTCCTTTTCTTATTCTACCATGTTTTTGAAACTTAATTCCTATCAATATTATGGAAAGTTTTCCCTGATTTCTTTGTTTCCCCATCCAATAGATATGCTTCTTCCAGGTTCCATAAGTACTGGCTTGTGGCGTGTCTGTTATTTCCTGTAATAATTGATAAATGTGACTTTCTGCCCCGCTAGTCTGTAAATTCTTTTGTAGCACAAACAATATATATTTTTTCATTTTGTATTCTCATCCTGTAGCACAGTGCCTCACCTAACATGGACTCAGGTATGAATTAATGAAAGAAACTCAGTACAATCAAGACATCTTTAAACAGTTCATTGAGAGTTTATTGATCATCTGAATGGTATTATGGCTCTGAAGGGTTACTAAAATTAGTCAATGAAAATCTTATATACTATAAGATCAAACTTGTATAACTATGATATCCATCTATATATAAAAACAAAACAAATTTGCTTGTTGAACAATAATAGAGGGATTGCTGAAAATTTAACAAACGTGTTGATTGGCAAATACTGCAGCAAAGATGGGAAGTGCATGATTTAAAAAATGGCATGAAATACTCCCAAACACACATATTTTTTGAGGCTGAAGGAAATACTGTTACATATTTGTTAATTCTGAAAAATTGGAAATTCTAGACCAACTACCAGTTACATAGATTATAGTTAATTTCTAAAATTAATTAAAATGTACAAATGATTATGTGACATTAATTGTATCTAATAGCATTGTTCATCAATATACTGAACAACTTGACTTTTGTTCTAAGCTTTCAGGTCTTACATTATATACAATTATATTTAGTTTTAAAAAATGTTCTGAAATTGTTTGTTTCATCTTGATTTTTTGAAAGATATGATGTAATTTTTCTTCTCCTTTTTAAAAATCTGGCATGAGCTCTCAAAGTTTGAATTATGATGGAAGTAATGAAAGTGAAATTCAAGAATAGTAAGGATATTGCTAGGAAGAATTAGTAGCATGTGGGGATTAATGTCAAACATGATGCCAAGATTTTGAGGTTGGATGCTTGGGACAATGGTGGTACCATATACAGGTATCAATCAAATAACCCTAGGTCAGTTGTGAGGTTAAGGGATCCAATGAACTATCATTATGGGTTTTTTTTTTTTTTTTTGAGTCAAGTGTTTAGTGAAGCATAACCAAAGAAGATTAACATCATATATGTAAAGTGTATCTTTCAAAAGATCACTGTGGATTTGAAATAGAGATGGAAGGAGATTCAAGTGGAAAGGAAGATATATTCAACAAAGTACATCTAGGTACATAAAAATTGGACTGGATATAGAGACAAGACCAGTGCTGATTCAGAAAGGGTGATATAATGGGTGGCATATGACATGAGGCAGCATGAGAATATTGTTGAGGGGTAACCCTGGATACAAAGGCAAAGGCCAGTACTATTTGAATATTACTTATATGACTATACAAAAACAGTGTTTTTTGTATGGAAAAGACCATGTATTTCCTTAAATACAAAGCCTTACTTTATTCATATTATTTATTTCTTTGATCTACCCTATTTTATAGCTGGGGCATACTTAACAAAGCCCTTTTCATCAGTTGTGTCCTAAGCAGTTTTTATAACTTGGTTACTCAGTAAGACTTTTAGTAAGACTTTTGAGGAGTAAACTAAAACTTCATGGTGGAATTTATTTATTTTTTGGTTTGTTTGTAGAAATGAATTAAATGCCATATATAAAACTTTGTGTATAGAAATTTGTAATAAAATTATATTTCCAACTCTAATAATCAAGATGGTCCTGGAATGATGGCTACTTATCATGACAAAATTATTGTTAAGCTTTATTTTAGGTAAAAAAATATGAAGATTTGATAGTACTATTTAAAATGTTAGCATATTAATGATTGGCACCGATTTTATTTTATTTATTTATTTATTTTTGAGACAGAGTCTCCCTTTGTTGCCCAGGCTAGAGTGAGTGCCATGGCGTCAGCCTAGCTCACAGCAACCTCAAACTCCTGGCTCAAGCAATCCTCCTGCCTCAGCCTCCCGAGTAGCTGGGACTACAGGCATGCGCCACCATGCCCGGCTAATTTTTTGTATATATATTAGTTGGCCAATTAATTTCTTTCTATTTTATAGTAGAGACGAGGTCTCGCTCTTGCTCAGGCTGGTTTCGAACTCCTGACCTCGAGCAATCCGCCCGCCTCGGCCTCCCAGAGAGCTAGGATTACAGGCGTGAGCCACCGCGCCCGGCCTCCGATTTTATTTTAAAATATAATGTGTTACATTGACATTCATATTTAAATTATGGTATATTATTTAAGATTATGGGAAGCGACAGTGCAGTCAGCGGGAAAAACAGCAACTTTGGCACTAGACATATTTGATTCTATCACTATTATGGATTGAATCATGTTCCCCTAAAAGATAGGTTGAAATCCTAATTCTTAGTACCTGTTAATGTGACCTTATTTGGAAATGAGGTTTTTGCAGATGAGACTGTTAGGGTAGGCCCATATCTGGTATATCTGGTATGCTTATAAGAGGAAACAGAGGGAAGACAGAGATGTAGAAAGAATGCCATGTAATAACAGAGGCAGAGATGGAGTGATGCAGTTGCTAGCCAAAGAACTCGAAGAATTGTTGGCCACTGCCAGAAACAAGGAAGAGGCAAGGAAAGTTTTTACTCAGAGCCCTCAAAGGGAGTATGGCCCTGCTGACACTTTGAGTTTGTACTTATAGCCTCCAGAACAGCGAGAGACTGAATTTCTCTTGTGCTAAGACAACCATTTTGTAGTAATTTGTTACAGCAGTCCTAGAAAAGTGATGTAGTCACATATTAGCTTTGGTCTTGGGCACCTCTGAATCTCACTTTCCTCATTTGTAAAAGACTAAGAACAGTTCTGGCATGGAGTACGTATTTGGGAAATAATTGCTAGCTTTGCTATTGCTGTCCTTTCGTCAAAGACAATCTACATTTATATATTACCTAATTCATTTATCATTTCCAAGTTTGAGACTGTGACTTACTGAGTGGATTAGAAGTAAGAGCTTTGCTTAATGATTCCCACTTAGATTTTCTAATTTATAGAAACACTAAATTTCATATGTCCCATAGAATTTTTTAGGATGTAAAGGATTAAGCTTTTTTGTAATTCTAAGTTTAGAACTAAGCTTTTAATGATATTTTTGAACTAATCTTCAAAAATAAAATGATCTAGAGTGACTATGAGTTTTCTAAAAAGTCATTTCAACTGCTAACTTTTATGAGGTTCTAAATAATTTAAATACAGTTATTTGTTTCTTCTACCCCCTTTGTATGATTACTAAATCCTAGTTTTATAATTGCTTTTTGGAGTAATTAGGTTAATCTGGTGCTGTCCTGTTTCTCTGTATTTGAGGGGGAGGAGGATATTTTGCTACATTGATGTATTATCTATTTAATAAAAAGGAAGCATTTTAGGTACTTTAAAAATATAATCTGTCATGGGATTAAAAATGTTCAGTACTCTGGGATACCCTCTGCCTTATTGTACCTCTTTTACTTTTCTTACTCTCAAAGTCCATACCCACCTTGTCTCATATCAGGGCCTAGATTATACAAATTACTTAGTCTACACTAAGTAACCTCTGTGGAAAACTTAGTGGTATCACTAATCTTTGAGTCTTGGGTAGGAAGGGAAGTGTAACTTACATTACTTCCTCTTAGGCAAGAACATGGACAACTGCTCAGCTCTTATAGCCTTCTCTTTTTCCCTGACAATGCAGTAAAATTTGCTACTGTGGTGTCACACCAGTGGCACTAGTATGGCTCATAAAACTAAAGTTTTCTGCTCTAATCATCTAGAAGGGGTTAATGTCATGATCTTCCTAGCTCCAGCTAATGTCTGCTATACCTGATATCACCTGAACGAGCTTCTTTGATATTTCTGTACCTCATTCGAGGTATCAGTGTCCCTATGAAGGGTGCTATCTCTTGAACTTTTCAATGCTGCCATAACCAGGAATTCTAGAGTTCTGGAATGGCACTCTCCATGTTTTTTCACCTGGGCTACAAAGCCATACTACTCTGGCCTATAGTGGCTCAAAGTCACAAAAGCTATCCCTTTAGCTTCTACTTTGCAGTCTAATTACACTTTTTTTTTTTTTTTTTGAGACAGAGTCTCACTCTGTTGTCCAGGCTAGAGTGCTGTGGTGTCAGCCTAGCTCACAGCAACCCTAAACTCCTGAGCTCAGGCGATCCTGCTGCCTCAGCCTCCCAAGTAGCTGGGACTACAGGCATGTACCACCATGTCCGGCTAATTTTGCCTATATATTTTTAGTTGGCCAATTAATTTCTTTCTATTTTTAGTAGAGGTGGGGGTCTTGCTCTTGCTCAGGCTGGTTTCAAACTCCTGATGTTGAGCGATCCTCCCGCCTCAGCCTCCCAGAGCAATAGGATTACAGGTGTGAGCCACTGCGCTTGGCCTGACCTAAATTTTTCTTATTACTGATTGTAGTTGTTTATAGATGAAAACTATAAGAAAATTAGATAACTTGAGAACCCCAGATTGATTCTCAGATTTTTATTTCTAATTCATAACTTTATTTAAAGTCCTAAATTTATGTACACTTTGGGTCTATTTATATGCTAAGTCCTCAGATATAGTCTCTCTTTGTACCGTCTCCCTATAGATAACGTCTACTCAGCAGTTCTCCTGGAGAAATTTGTGGACTACTAGACTAGGTTGTGTTTCCATGTGTTTTACTTCTTGTATCAAAACATCTATTCCATTTTAATAATTATTTTCTATATTAGACACTGAACTCTAGGAGGTCAGGTACTTGGCTGAATCCTCAATACCTGGAATATATGGGTACTCACTAAATAGTAGGTAAATGAAGATTACATCATGATGGGACATTCAGAAAGAAATGAAAGTCCCATTTCCTGGACTCTCTTTTTAATCTGTTTATTTGCAAATATTTGATTATGTTACATTCTTCAAAAATCACTCCAGTTCTTTATTTCCTGCAGGACATTTTAACACTCAGGGTTACTTAGCTTTCAGAGACTTTATTGTCAGCATCAGTAACCAACTCTGGCTAGCTAAGACAGGAAAGGAATTTATTAGAGGAGGATTGGGTAGCTTTCACACAAAATGGGTGGGAAGTCCAAAGGATCAAGTTTAGAGACAGGTGGGAAGTAAGGGAGATTTGAAAGCATAAACAATCTGGTTCACAAGCCACAGCTGCTACAGAGTTCTCACTGCTCAACTACTGCTGTAGCTGCTAATTTAATCACACCCACTCTTGTCTTTGTCTCCCAGGATTCCGTGATTTATGTGGGAGTATCTGCTGAGTCTATATCTTGTGCCTTTGTACTAGCTACCTACCATGAGGTTAGGGAGAGAAAGGACCCAGCTCTCCCTTTGGTTTCTGAAGTGGGAGGTGGGGCCCTGCAGCCCTTCAAAACTCTCACAGTGGAGAATTCCACAATACTTGCAAGTGTGTTTGGATGCTAGGCAACTTAACAAGAATAATAAAACAAATTATAATTATCTATCAGAGGTTTCTCTTCATTCTTATGATCTGAAGGTTCTGAGTTTGTGTATCAGAAAGGACATGTCTATTTCATGAGAGCATAGTGTTGGAGACAGGCAGGGCTGGGTTCTTTCTCAGAATTACTAGTTGGGTGATCTTGGGAAAATTACTAAACCTTCCCAAGTGACAGTTGCCTGGTTTAAAATAAGGAAAATACTTTGTAGGGCTCTTGTACTTTTAAAATGAGATGATACGTATTAAGTACTTATAATGCCTGGAAGTTAGTACGTATTCAATAAACAGTGAAACACTGTGTTATTATGGTACCAGTTTACCTTCTTAGCCTTGTCTCATTTCCTTCCAACATGAAAACTCTTCATAAATCCAAAATATTTATGCTCATTTTTGTGAATATATGTTGTGCTTTCCACCTTCTTTGTTCTCCACATGTCCCCTTTTTTCTCTTTTTTCCATCTTTCTTTTATGTATGGCTCTGTTCAAGTCCTCGTTTCTTCTCAGTAAGAACGGTCCTTTATGCCATCCATTTTGGCACTTAGAATTTTAGTAGTTTTCTTTGTATTCATATGCTATCTTTGATAAAGTAGTCTACTAGAGGGCAAAGGGGACTGACTGTTCTTGAGGAAAAGGTAATTTAGTGGAAGGAATATTGGGCTTGCAGTCACAAATTCTTGGTCCTAGCCTAGCACCAACTTTTGCTTTTTGTGTGACGTTGGGCAAGATTCTGAATGTGTTATTTTTATATAAAATGGAGGTAGCACTATAGGATTTTGGTGAGGAGCAGATGATATATGTGTACGAAAGAAAGGCTATGTAAACTGTTTAAAGTATGATTGCTTTTGTATGTATCTTGAACCTTATATCATGCTTTTCACATAGAATGGCTTAATATGTTAAGGATAATGATTGTTTTAGATAGCTTTTTCAGATTTTCCTGGAATCAAAAGACATGTAATTTTTTATACATTTAAAAATTGTAATCAACAGATTGTGATGAAAGTATTATAGCTATCCTTTGATTTTGTTCAAGTGTAATTTAGTATTTAGTGATTATTCTTGATTCTAACAAAATGTTCAGTTTTATTATACTGTGGTATAATTTATTAGATTTCAAATTCTTTTTATTCAGTTAAATGAAAAATATATCTCCTTACTTAATCACAACTGATGATCTCTTTCAGACTTTGCCCTAGCAACTAATTCTAAAGAATGATTTGAGAGGTTTCTGTTCAAAAGTATACAATATGGAAATTGGCCCAGCTGTCAACTTTTTTTTAAAAAACAAATCCTTAGATTAGTATTAAGAAAGAGGGAGAAAATATACAGAGACTTAAAAATATGGTTTGTTCTTCTAAATCATCTCAGTTTTCATCCCTTCAGTGTCATAAAACTTGATGTTTAAGTGAACTGTTGTGCATGAATAGACCCTACATGCGAAGTTGTGGCCCAGTAGGTCTAGTGAAAAATTGTATAGGTTTTGCCTATACATTCATTTAGGAGTCCTGTGTTATTAGTTTGTTTTAGTTATGTGCCTTGATTCTTTCCAGTGAAAGAAAATTTTCTCTAAATAAAGTTTCACTAGTAAATAAGCTTCGATGGAAAACATTTTTAAGGAGAATCTATCAGAATTTGACAAAACCAAGTTTTATTAAGCCACAGTATGGTTTTTCAAAAGTGTGTTGTAATTGGATGCTAGCTCCATTTTCTAGATATATATTTTAACCTTCTTTTCTTTTTTCAATTATAAAGAGAAATTGAACATCCATATAAAGTTTATATGTTCAGTTTTTTTTCAGAAATAAAGATTAGATGACTAATTTTTTATGTTACTAAGTTATGAATAATTAGAACTGTTCAACATAAAATTCTTACTTATCAAGAGAATGAGAAGACAATATTTTCTCCACAGATTGGGAGATAATATTTGCAGATGGCATACTGACAAAAGATGATTATCCAAAATATACAAAGAACTCTTAATACTCAACAATAAGAAAATGAACAACCTGATAAAAAATGAGCACAAGACTTGAATATACACCTCACCAAAGAGAATATACAGTGTCTTAATCAGCTGGGGCTGCTATAACAAAATACTATAGACTGGGTGGCTTGAACAACAGACATTTATTTCTCATAATTCTGGAGGCTGGGAAGTCCAAGATCAAGGTACTAGTAGATTCTGTTCATAGTGAAAGTCTTCTTACTGGACTGTAGATGGCTGTCTTCTTCCTTGTCCTCACATGATAGAGATTGAGACAGATCTGGTTTTTCTTCCTCTTCTTATAAGGACATTAATCCCATGATGGTGGCTCCACCCTCATGACTTCATGCAAATCTAATTACCTTTCAAAGGCCCCACTTCCAAATACCATCACACTGGGAGTTAGGGTTTCAATATAAATTTTTGGAGAACACAAACATTCAGTCTATACATGCAGATGGTAAGTAAGCATATAAAACGTGCTCAACATCATCTATCATCATGTCGGATTTTAGTCTGAATTGTCAGTTTTTGGCACACCCACAGCCGAAGAATGACCAGACATGCCAAAGTTAGGCAAGCATGAAAATGAGGTTTATTGAGGAGAGAAAGATAGGATAATAGGGCAAGAGCAAGATAAAGGTTTACAGAGTGTGATACATAGGCCACAGATGAGACCAGACCATTGTCTCAGCAAAGGAAGAGCAAAGGGAAGGACTCAAAAAGGGCCTGGTTACGGTCAGCATCTTGTTTTTTAGTGCCCGTATTGGGACCTCCCTCATGGCTCTGACGTCTCCATGGAACCACTTTGATTGGACAGTTGGGAGTTGCATGACCTGAGTCTTACTGCGTATGCAGATCTCCCATGAGCCTCTCTGAAAGCCCATTGGAGGGAAGTGAATTTTAGCAGCACCGATTTTTGTCCTTAGGAGACCTGGAATCCCTCGCTATCTACCTAACAATTAGGGAATTACAAATTAAAACAACCGTGAGATACTACTGCATACCTAGTAGAGTGTTAAAAACCCAAAACACTGACAACAAATGCTGGTGAGAATGTGGAACAACAGGAACTATCATTCAGTCCTGGTGGGAATGCAAAATGGTACAGCCCCTTTGAAAGACAGTTTGACAATTTGTTACAAAAGTAAACATACTCTTACAGTATAATCCAGTAATTGCACTCTTTGTATTTACCCAAGTGAGTTGAAAACTTACCTCCATATAAATACCTGCACATGGATGTTTATAGAAACTTTATTCATAATTGTCATACCTTGGAAGTAACCAAGATATCCTTTAGTAGGTGAATTAATAAATATCCAGATGGTGGAATGTTATTCAGTGCTAAAAAGAAATGATCAATGAACCCATGAAAAGATGTAGAATTCTAAATGCATATCACTAAGTGAAAGAAGCTTCTCTGAAGTGGTTACATATTCTACGATTCCAACTATATGACATTCTGGAAAAGGCATAACTATGGAGACAATAAAAAGATTAGTCATTGCCAAGAGTTAGCAGGGAAAGAGGGATGAGGATTTTTAGTATACAGAGAATTTTTACAGCAGTGGGACTATTCTGTATTATATTATAGTGGTAGATAGATGTCATTATACATTTGCCAAAACCCATAGAACATACAGCACCAAGAGTGAACCCAAATGTAAACTCTGAACGTCGGGTGATGATGTGTCAGTGTAGGTTCATCAATTATAACAAGTGTACCACTGTGGTATGAGATGTTGACAGTGGGGGAAGTTGTGCATGTGTGTGGGGCAGAGGGTACACGGGAACTCTGTACTTAATGTTCAATTTTGCTGTGATCCTAAAAGTATAAAAAAAAAAGGTCTATGTACAAATTTTCATGTTCATAATATGAAATTTAGTTATCAGGCCAAGTCTTCTGACATCAACCAGTACACTGCAATTCAGTTCTGCTACTAAGCACCCTGTATCAAACTCCACAGGTTTAAGGACCTAGTACCCAACAAGACTGCCCTTGCTTCAGACACCAACTGCAAGTCAAGTCCCTGGTCCACTCACCCTTCTTTCCAACTGGCTTCAAATCCAGGGAGTTTGTTCCCAAGACTCTCCTTGCTATCTCTCCATGAGACTTGCTTCACCTCAGATGCTGGTCGCAAGTTTGGTAATCTCCAGGTCATCCACACTTCTGACCAACTGACTGTATTCGTGGAAGAGATACATATGGTGGGGTTTGGGAGATCATCAACACAGAGCTTCATGCCCTTTCCCTATATATGCAGAGCACATCACCTTCCTGGCGCATCAACAAGTTCACCAACCAGAAGGCTTCCTTTCACTTCATTGTTCAGAGTTTTTTTTGGAACTTCATGATGTAGGCATGATTGATTGAACATTGGCTAACTGGTTGAACAAAATTTCCAGCCCCACTTTCCTTCCCAGAGATTGGGCTGGGCCATAGCCCCTAATCATACCATTGGTCTTTCTGGTGACCAGCTGCCTTCCTGAGCCATCTCCTTGAGTAAACTCTGTTGTGAATCAAGGGGCTTATGAATAACAAAGATACTCCTATCACCTGGGAAGCAAGGGTAAAAACTTCCTGCCAGGAACCCAAGATAAAGACAAATTTAACACCAGGTCTTGAAAAAATAGTAGCCCTTGAAAACTTAATAGTTTATTTATTTATTTTTTTGTATTTGAAAGTCTACCATGGAAAGCTAAGGTGACTGAAAAGTATTTAAGAATGAAAGATTTAAGAGGACATGCTGATTTATTTATTAATCTAGTATTTTAATAGTTTAGACTTTATAGCTATTTAAATCTTTATGCATTAAGCAGTTTTGAATTTTACTTTTATGATTTTATGCATGAATGTGTTTTTCTTGGTAAAAAGGAGAGAGGACTACTTGGAAAGGTCAACCAGTAGAACAACAGAGGAATGACCCTTTATAGTTTTACTACCTCACCCTGTCTAAATAAACAGATGACCTTAAAAACAGTGTTTGTCCGGGCTTTAGCTTGCTTCATTGGACTTATTTTCCCTTTTAATAGCAAGGTATTTCAGAGCATTTTAGGTATCTACTTTGTCCAAGGAAATGCTTATATTTTTTTCTTGCAGATTGATTATACCGGAACAGAGCCTTCCAGTCCCTGCAATAAATGTTTGTCTCCTGATGTGACACCTTGCTTTTGTACCATTAACTTCACACTGGAAAAGTCATTTGAGGTCTGTGTTTCCAAGTAACGTGTTAGAAAAAAACATGCTTTTGAAAATACTGACGTTGTACTAAATGTTTTTTACTAGGTATTTTCTTTTTGTAGAGAAGTCACTTTAATGTATTGGAATCTGTATACTTTTGAGGAAGATTGTTTTATGTTTGGCTGTTGCATTTTGCTCTCTGGTAATTGAACACATTTATTTGAATGGTTTCCTTTAGTTAGTACTTTGTAGATAAAATTGGATAAAATTTATCTACTTTGTAGATAAAAAGGATAAAATCATATTTTATCCTTTCACTGGAAAATTTTATAACTGTATAAATCAATTTTGTATCAAGTTTATATGTACTGTAGTTTTTAAATTACTGCTCAAATTGTTTTATATACTTTTAATGCTAAAACAAGTTTTACTTTAGAAAATAAATACTAATTTTCCCATCATTTAATTGAATTTTTATGAGATATGAAGAATTTAAAAAATACAAACACTTATTAGAACCTTATTGATTTCATTGTGGTACGCAGTTAGAAATCCATCTGTGTGTGCATGTGTCTGTATTTTGTGTTCACGCTGATCTGCTGTTCTTCTTGGTAACTGAGCATATGCTAACGGACATAAAGATTCAGAATAGGCATGAAAAGACCAGTTTGTACTCTCTTCTACCTGAAAACTGTTATTCAGGGAGTAAAACTCCTTTAATACATATCAACTTTTTATATTTTCTACTCTTGAGATTTTCTTAAGGCAGTGATGACTTTGTTGGTCATCTGGTTGTCTCTGGTAGATGGTTGCCATCTAGTGGCTATAAATGCTCTTGCACAGAGCTAAAGGGCAGGATAATGCTGCCTTTGGGAAAAAACATAGAAACAAATTTGGTAGAAGATAGAAATTTAATTATTTAACTTTGTTTCAACAGAGATAAAATAAAAATGTGAAGCATCTTTGTAAGTCCGTTGTTTTTCAATGTGATGGGCAAACTCTAAATATGCAATAAGTTTTGCTTTTGTCAAAAAAGGCAAAATTGAAGTAATGAAATACTTGTAATGATTTAGCAGCTGCATTAGTCCCGCCCCATTCAAATAACACTTATTCCAGAAATTACCTTCTGTAGAGATGATTAACCTCAGATTCTTTCTCTTGTGAGGTCTATGTTTCTTCACAAGCCCAAACTTTAAATTGGACTAAAGTCTTTTAAGCAAACTTCAAGTAGGTTATTTTAACTTAGAATTTATTGAAAGGATTGCTTTTTTAATTTGCAAATTGAATTTACTGTATGGATTCTTAATTGAGATAATACTTTTTTTAAAAAGCATATTCATTTTCTCTGTGTGATGTAATTTTGATACTCCCTGCCTTCCCCAAAAAGGTTTTTATGTAAACATTTCCTTTATATAGAGTGGGAAAATTTGCATGGTTTGACACTTGAAATCAAGCTTTAAGTAAACGATGCTAGGAAGGTAGCAAGTCAAAACATACTTATAATGTTAATTCCTTTTAATTGAGGATAAGAATATAGAAAATAGACATTGCAAACAGAAAGGAGAAAATACTGTTTTTGCTACCTCTAAAAATTCTAGTCATTTGGGATGATTTCTTAGTATCTTATAAATAATTGTAGTATATGTATTGTTGTGTATGTTACCCTTTTTTCCCAAGTTATTTTGAAGTTGGCTCCACTAAATAAATACATTAAAGTATTTTTTATTATTATAAAGCGACTCATTATCTTAGATACTTTACTAATTGCTAGTTTAATTGCTAATATTATATAGTATCCTATGGAGAAATTTATTATATCCCAGTTCAAGTTCAGAATTTACTTAGACAAAAAACGAAACTTTGATTATTATCCCTCTGAAAAGTTGGTGCTACTTGGGTGAAGATCAGTCTGAATTGGAGAAAATTTTAAATTGAAAGTAGCTCAGAGTAGGCTACTAGATTCAGTGAAGATTGTTTTTTTGTTTGTTTGTGTTTTGAGACAGGATCTTGCTCTGTTACCTGAGCTGGAGTGCAGTGGCATCATAATCACTCACTGCAACCTCAAACTTCTAGCAACAGGCGATTCTCCTGCCTCAGCCTCCCAAGTAGCTGAGATTACAGGCACATGCCACCATGCCTGGCTAATTTTTCTACTTTCTGTAGAGATGGAGTTTCCCTCTTGCTCAGACTGGTCTTGAACTCCTGGGCTCAAGCAATCCTCTCCCCAAAGCCTCCCAAAGTGTTAGGATTACAGGCGTGAGCCACCGTGCCAGGCCAGAAGGTTGTTTTTTAGTGTAAATAGTACTTCTCTGAAGTCATTAAGGGTAGTTTCAAAGTTTATTTTTGAATTTTTGTGATATACCTTCTTTAACCTTATTTACAACTGCACCATTTTAGATTGCTAAGTACTGACAGAATTCACCGCACCTGTCATCACAAATTGTAAACTAGTGAAGTCTAAATTACATAGCTTTTATGTATACACAAAACAAGTTTATATATAATGGTTTTTATATGAAAATATTTTCTCTCTGTTTCTCTAGGGCAATGTGTTTATGTATTATGGACTGTCTAATTTCTATCAAAACCATCGTCGTTATGTGAAATCTCGAGATGATAGTCAACTAAATGGAGATTCTAGTGCTTTGCTTGTAAGTAAAATGATGAATTAGGAAAATGTGTTATCTGTGAAATAAGAACATGTAATACCTGTTCAGTTAGAATTGTTGAAGTATTTTATATTAGGATGAAATTAAAGTATTACTTGTCATTTATAGTTTGTATAGTGAGGGTTTGTAGTTAAAATATTTTTTTCCTGGAATTTACACGATAATGACTTCATGCAGCCAGAGGATGCATTACTACCTGCTTGTTTCTATGGAGTAGTGTCATTGGGATTTTTTTCTTCATTAATTTATTTGTAATAGAATTTTGATGAGTCTAACATTCTGAGTGTGTAAATATGATCTGCTTGAGTTTATTCATTATTACCACACTAGGTAGGAGAATATGTAAACTAGCTGCTTTTCATTTCTGGGGTTGTGTTTTAAAATTGAACATACCTCCCCACTGTGGGAAACCTGAGCAGTAAAGTTCAAAAGGTGGATTACTGAAAAGCTGTCTGAAGAGCTTTTAGAAAAAATTGATTCCAGAATTCCTTTAAGTCTAATATGTCAGTATTTTTAAGGATGGAGCTCTATAATATCTGTTTTTAATAAGCTCCCCTTCTGATGCCCAGCCTGGTTTGGGAATCTGTGGACTAGGGGATCTTAATTTCTTGACTGTTGTCCAACTTTCTTTAGTAGTGTTTAGTATCTAAGTATTTTATATTACTGTTGTCAATGCAGTGAATAGGTGATGTGAGCTATGCATAATCCTCCATTCTGATCACATATTATTTCTCCCTCTTGTCATGCTCCAGCTTACAGTCAACTTTACTTCCTCAGGAATAACAAGTTCTTTCTTAGTGGCATGTGCTTAAAATTCTCTTCTGCCTGTTCTTCACACAGCTGGCTCCTACCCTTTTTTAGGTCCTTACATGATACTTCCTCCAGAGTCAAGCTTCTCATTACCATATATTCTAAAGCAGCTCTTCCTACCCTGTCCCCATTAATCCCTCACACAGCATATTTATAACAGTGTGATTTGTAATTATATATTTGTTTAGTTATTTATTATCTGTCTTTGCAATGCTGTAAGCTCGTGAGAGCAGGGAGCATGACTTTCTTTAATCACTATTTACTAAGCACCTGCCTGGTGCTCAGTACATGGAAGGCATTTGATAAATATTTGTTGAGTGAATACAGACATCTTTATCATGGCTCTTATTTTGTATTTTAGTTGGTTATGTATTGATCTATTTCCTCTGTACATTGTGAGTTGCATAAAAACAAGGATTGATTCTGTTTCTCATACCTTGTATGATGTGTAGTACATATTAGGTACTCATTAAATAGCTTTAGTAAGCCAGTTAATGCAAAGCACCTAGCATTGTTTATTTTAGTACCTGACACATAGGCAGTAAATAATATTTTTCTTTCTTTTAATACTACTTAAGAATTTGGTGGCTAGAAAATATACTTACCCTAATGTGAGTTTATTTATATTTAATAACCTTGTTCTTTTAAAATCACAGTTTTCATCAAAACATTCATAAAGTAATAAGCCAGTTATGTATTGTCTCTTTTCATGATCTCAGAGTACTAACTTTATCAATATAGATGGCTTAGGGACCAAAAAGCTGAAAAGTCAAAATATTGAAGAGACTTTATGAGAGATCCTTCCCATATGTTTCCTTATCCTTCTGTTTTTTCTATTCACACAAATGCTTTTTCCAGTTAAGATACAGAAAATGTAGATACAAGTCAAGATTAGCTGGTAATGTAATAGTCTTAAGAGATCTAACTAGGGTCTAGTTAATTTCAAATTGAGATAACTGTGGTCTATTTATGTATTTTGAGACATGGCTTAATATGGCCTGAGAGTTGAAGTACAGCTCACATATACCTAACCTCAGACTTGGTATGATCTTTAGTTGAAACCTGTAACTGCCACATCTCCTTGAGATCATACATAAGTAGGGACTGGGTCAAAACCAAATCTGGAGGACAAGCAAATGTTCTGTCTTTTTTTTTTTTTTTTTTTTTTTTTGAGACAGAGTCTTGCTTTGTTGCCCAGGCTAGAGTGAGTGCCCTGGTGTCAGCCTGGCTCACAGCAACCTCAAACTCCTGGGCTCAAGCAATCCTGCTGCCTCAGCCTCCCGAGTAGCTGGGACTATAAGCATGTGCCACCATGCCCGGCTAATTTTTTCCATATATATTAGTTGGCCAATTAATTTCTTTCTATTTATAGTAGAGACGGGGTCGGGGTCTTGCTCTTGCTCAGGCTGGTTTCGAACTCCCGACCTTCAGTAATCCACCCTCCTCGGCCTCCCAGAGTGCTAGGATTACAGGCTTGAGCCACCACTCCTGGCCTGTGAATGTTCTGTCTTGACAGCATTTTTGTTTTCCTTCCACCTGGATGCACAATTTAAAGAGTAGTGTATTCTAGGAATCTTCATTAGACTCCTTCCTGCCTTCCTTCCTTTCTTAGAAATGAGATTTAATCCAAAATTACTAGTTGGACATACTCACTTTATAAGTGAGGCCCAGTTTAATCAACGGACTTGTTAAAGGAACTAGAGCCTCTAGTATCTTTAAGTTTAATTTTTTTTTTTATTGGATTAACAATAGACAATTTCTTAATTTTCTTGGGCAAAAAACTGTTTGTGGTTATGGTTTCTGTGTTGATATGAAAATCAAAAAGATGTTAATTTGATCTATGCATAAATGATAAAACATGAGACTTACAGTAAAGGTTACATAAAAAAGGTAATATAGTAATGTTAAGGAATACATTTTGAGTATTTAAATATGGTGTTTTTATAGCATGTTTATATTACAGACTTATGCATTACAAGTGAGAAAAATATAGGGGTTGAATTTTTAATTAGTAATTTAGGGATAGCTCATAGTTCTTTCCAGATGCCTGGGAAATAATTTCTCTCTTCTTGTCCTTCTAAAACCCAGAATCCCAGTAAGGAATGTGAACCTTATCGAAGAAATGAAGACAAACCAATTGCTCCTTGTGGAGCTATTGCCAACAGCATGTTTAATGGTATGATATAGATACAAACATAGACATAGATATTGGCATATATAATAGGACAATTTATATAATTTTATTACAGATTTGATAGTTTAGTACACATGAATGAAATTGAGAAATTCAACTTTAAGGTAAATAGATCAATTAGGTATTGGATGGGGTAATGTAATGCTTTGTGACTTTCTTTTGAGCAGACATATTTAAGAATGGATTTCTGTCTCCAAGAAGAAAGGAGCAGAAACATATTGATAGCCTTCCTATTTCATATAAGATAAAATAAAAGCCAGGCTGTCTTTTCTCTGATTTTATTTATACCATTGAAAAGGAGCTATCGTTGATCATTTAGAGCAGCACTGTCTGATAGAAATTAATGTAAACCATAAATGTGAGCCATGTGGGTAATTTTAAATTTTCTAATAGTCATATTAAAAACCATTTAAAGAAACAAGTAAAATTAATTTAGTAATATATTTTATTTAACTCAGTATGCTCAAGTTATTATTTTAGGGCAGGTATGGTGGCTCATGCCTATAATTCTAGCACCCTAGGAGGCTGAGGCAGGAGGATCACTTGAGCTCAGGAATTTGATGTTGCTTTGAGCTATAGTGATACCTCTGCATTCTACTTGAGGCAATCAAGTGAGACTCAAAAAAAATTTCAGCATATAATAGTATGTAAAAGTTATTGAGATATTTTTATACTTAGTTTTTGATATCTGATATATATCATATACTTACAAAACATATTCAATTTGAACCAACCATATTTGAAGGGCTTAGTGGCCATGTGTGCCTAGTAGCCTTGATATTGGTGCAGATAAATCGTTAGAAGTTAGAAGTTATTCGGAATGCATTATTGGAAGAGAGGAGAGGCAGATTTACCTTGCAGTTATATCTGGGTTAATATTAAAACATTTGATCTTATCACATGTCAGTTAGCCATATATAGAAGTGAATTACATATCCTTAATGATAGCATTTTAAAAAAGGAAAAAAAGACAAAAAAAAAAAGACAAAAAAAAAAAGAAGTGAATTACAACTCTACTAAGGCAGGAGACATCCATCTAAAATTATAAAGTTGCCATGATTAATCCACATACAAATAAAGAACAAATGTGTACTATAGGCCTACTCTGTCACAACCACTTTTAAGAGCAAATACCAGGTCCTTATTTCTCATAGAGTTAAGCAGCTATGGGTTTTCAATAGACATTTAGTAAGATCTTTCTTTTCTTGTGTTTAGATACATTAGAATTGTTTCTTATTGGCAATGATTCTTCTCCTACACCTATTACTTTGAAAAAGAAAGGTATTGCTTGGTGGACAGATAAAAATGTAAAATTCAGAAATCCCCCTGGAGGAGAAACCCTGGAAGAACGATTTAAAGGTAAAACATTACTAATATTCTTTAAAAACATACACTAGGGGTTTTAATTGAAATATATTAAATCTTTTTTAGAATCTTAAAAAAGTTTATGCTTTTTAAAACAACAACAAATCTTTTTTCCTCAGCTTCATACCAAGTTAGGTAAATGTTCTAATATACTAAAATTCTAAAGAAAATGTATACTTTTAATAATGAATACAATTTTTCTGATGTTTTCTTATAAGCATTTCAGCTATTATCTTTTGAAACTGCAGCAAAAGTTCCTTTGGAACAACTTCCTATTATTTATTATCTAAATTTATCTTTATTTCTATGCTGCCTTAATTTCACAATGTAATGTTTCTTAACATTGTATCTTTGCATTAAATAATCTGCTTTTTGATATATACTCAATATCCTACTTTTTTAGTATTCTTTAGTTGCGATATTAACCAAATCTTTGTAATTTTTTGTTAAGTTGTTCCATGAGAAAGTGGTTTTCTCTAGATTTTTAGGCTTCTTAGAATATGAATATATTTATACCTTTGAAAAATAAGAAAAATAGTCAGATTATATTTTGCACATCTTTGTTTTAGTAGAGTGTGAATATTCAGTGAAACTTCATTGAATATTTTGTCTCATCCCTTCTCTGCTCCTTTTTAAGGTACAACAAAGCCAGTGAACTGGCTTAACCCAGTATACATGCTGGATTCTGACCCAGATAACAATGGCTTCATAAATGAGGATTTTATTGTGTGGATGCGTACTGCAGCATTACCTACTTTTCGTAAGTTATATCGTCTTATAGAGAGGAAAAGTGATTTACATCCAACGTTACCAGCTGGACGCTACTATTTGAATATCACATACAGTATCCTTTTCTGGCTATGTTTATATTCATAGAGCTTGAAAGGATTTAGTCCAACCTTATCTCAGTTATGTGGCATGTTACTTTGTGCTTTAGTTTTGCTCTCTGCATTTTTACAAGAGTGTGTGTGTATGTATGAGAATGTATCTTTTAATATATATCTTTTAATTTATATCTTCTAGACATGTCTTAAATTGTATATACTGTATACTAGGGTTTTAGGCATATCATTTGGTGAAATTACTTAAAATGTAGTTGCTTGATTTATAAATAAGCTATATATTTTTACAAGGAAGATTGTAATGGAGCTTAATGTAAAGGCCAGTGAGTGTACATAATACTAATGAGTGTTGGTGGTACTGGGCTATTTTAATATATTTTTTTAGATATTAAAAATCAGCAGATATGTTAATTCACATCAACATAATTGTTCATAATTATTGATCTGATCATAGTATCAGAACCTTTTTATCATTAGCTAGATTGTTCCATATTCATAACTTGGGTTCATTTTCAGTGCTGAAAATATTTATTCCATTCTAAATATATTTCAATACTGTGTGAGTACTATCCATTCACTATTTAATTCAAGCAATAATACATCTCCATGTTATAGACAAGAATACAGGAACATAGAGCATTTAAGTAACTTGCTTGAGGTTATGCAGGTAATAATTAGAAGGGCTTCATAACTAGGTTATTGATGCCAAAGGCTATGACTTTACCATCAACTACCAAACATAGGCTGCGTCTCCAGCTAGTTCACTCAGGTAGTTTAGACCAGTCCATATCTGCATGGATGTAAAGTCCTTTTTTAGGAGGGAAATATTGGGTAATTCCTTTTATTCTAAACAAAATCCCTACATCTTTTAATCTCTAGCCTATTTTTTATATATGTTGTGAATGAAAAGATTCATAAATATTAGAATTTTAAATGTTTGCTGATCTTGCATTTTTTTATTTTTCATAATCGTAATGAGTCATAAGTATATAGTTTTGGTTTCATAATGGATTAGTAAATGGTTAAAATAATAGACTCAGTTTCAAAATAAGGTTTTTTTAGATCCTAGTCTCTTAATATTGTACCTGAATACACACGACTAAATATGACCTACTGGTAGCAGACTGAAAGTGACCAAGTTTTTGAAAGTAGCCTCACATAGGAGCAATTTTGAACAGACAGACTCAGTTCAGGTACTGGTAGAAAGAACATTATCCTGAGGGGATAGCCAAAATAGAGGGCTGCTTTGTTACAATTATTATCCAAAATGATCTAGTAAAGAGTGAGTGCTAATATCAGCTGGTAGCCTAGAGCACAATAGAAGGAATTCTGTGGAGCACTTGGAATTCTTAGTTGACAATTTGCATTCAGGAAGTCTGCAGCAGCCCCCAGCACTGAAAAAAGAACTGTCAGAAAGAATGCAGGGTATCTTCAATCTCACAGATTGAGAAGAATTGTATATAAGGTATCAACTAAATATCAGAATTAAGGCAGAAGCCCTATTTTTTAGGATTGGGATACCTAGAGAGAGACTAGCATGGGTGATTTGATACTGCATCCCCCAGAATGTTGGGTTAGTTAGAACTCTTAAAAAAATTATTCCTGCCTCAGGTTAGAGTTGATTTAAGATGTTAGCAGAACCTAACCCACTATTTGGAGTCATAGGGCCCCTTCTTTGGGTATGAAATGTTGCTGAAGCTAGAGAAACAGATGGAGCTTAACCCTTGACTCAAAAGATGCTTTTGAAAAATTTATAAACTTTTTACATAGGGACTTAGTTCTATCTTCTCTACCCTAACTCTTGCCAAAATCCTAGAACTGGTCCACGTAGATAAGTCATCTGATACATTGGTATCCTGTTTCTTAAATATTCTTAACAGTCCACCCTTCATTTCCATTTTAGCTATGTCACAGCATGAGTGTTGTCATTGCTCCAAACCAGCAAGTTGAAACATTATTGTCATGCTTTTTGACCTTGTGCTCAGAGATGTCTCATAGTCGCATAACTATACTTTTGCTACACATGCTCTTTGAGTTCACAGAGACTTCCAGTCCCTGATTCTTCCATTATCTCCTGGTCTGTCAACCTTTCTTCCTGTGTGGTCTTCATTGTTCATTTGAAGTATTTTTTTCACATTACTTTCCTTTGAGGCATTTTGCTTCTCCTGTGTAATGAGAGCAAAAGCACCTGAGAAATGATATAACTCTTAAAATTTGGTTGTTTTGTAAACTATTTTGACTTTTACTACTAACGTTTAATTTGCTAACTCAGTCTTTCATGATAATATAGTTTTATTTGTGATTTAGAATGTGTAAGGTACTTGTATATCATAGAATTATACAAATGAATTATAAGCAATTAAATGTCAACTTTTTAAATTGTATTTTAAACATCAAGTAACCAGAGATGGAAAAGTCTTCCTATACCCTCTTCAGATTACCCCGTACATTCTTTTGATGGACGAAAACGGATGATCTTGAGCACTATTTCATGGATGGGAGGAAAAAATCCATTTTTGGGGATTGCTTACATCGCTATTGGATCTATCTCTTTCCTTCTGGGAGTTGTACTGCTAGTAATTAATCATAAATATAGAAACAGTAGTAATACTGCTGACATTACCATTTAATTTTATATTCTGAAAACAAATCTACTGCATGTGCATCAAGGCCAGTCCTATTCAACTAGCTTTCGAATGCTGACGTCTGGTTAGTATGTCATTTTGAAGTGGGCACATACTTGTTTTTAAAAACAGTCTTTGTCCTTTGCTTCTTCCCTATGGATGACTTATGAAAATATATGACGGGTATAAAAAATTAGCTATATTGATTATATCAACATGTAACTGCTGAAATGGCATTCTAATGTTTGCTTTTCATTGGGACAGGCCATATGATGCATAGAGCCTCTTTCATGTGAATGCGTCTACTGCTTCAATGTTTATGCTGTACTGATGATATTATATTGACATATAATGCTATATATGTGTGCCTATTGTGTGAAGAAAGGGATTACAAGATGTATGAATATAATGACTTGCTAACCTTTCAGGATTCAGAGTTACAGAAGGATGAAGAATGACCAAATCTAAATAAAACACTTCATTTTCATGTTGTCGTGTGTAAAAGCTTAAAGTACCATCTTTGTTGAGGTGGTTCATGCATTCAGTTTATCCAGTATAGTTCTTTGTCAAGCTTAGCTTTGATTTCAAAGAACATGTTACCTTTGTGTCTGGCATAGGAATTAATAATGCTCATGTCTGAAGAGGTCAGGTAGGTCCCAGGTCGGAGAATTTAAAAATTCCTCTTTCCATTTGTTCAAATATTACGGTCAGAAACCCCAACTCACTTGGAATGTTTTTCCGGAAGTGAATATGATCACTTCCCTTGAAGCTTATACTTCATAAGGGAAGAAAATACAAGTGAGATGGAAAAACTGCTTGGCAGACCTTCATCTTCTGCCTCAATTAGAAATCAGATGTGATTGCTCAGAGGGAGACTATTTTCATTCTTGTGGTATTTAACATTCAGAAAATTACTTCAGCATTGGAAATATCTCAAACTGTTTTTATTTTGCAGGTAAGTATTTTGACTTAAGTACTAATATTATATTCCAGAAAATTTTGAAAGTAGTAACCTAATTTCCTCTGTATTTTATTCAATTTTTGCTTATAGGTCAAATATAGATATGTATGCACATTTTCTTTAGTTAAGGTACCAATTTTTTTGGTTGGTTTTCCTAAGACATACTTTAGAAAGATGTTCTATACCTAATTAAATTCTGGAGATTTTGGAGTATGTACATGATAAATTATAATATATATGGTTGAAGTAATTTTATTTTTTACTAACTGGAATTATTTTAATATTCCTTATTGAATAAATGCTGTAATTTGTTTGCTATGAAACTTAAAATGAATGTAAACTTATTTTTCCACATGCATGCATGAAAATGTATGTATTAATCAGAGGTGGCTTAATTGCATTGAAATTGCTTTTTTTTTGCTAAAATAATTCATGTTTGTGTAGAAGAATGCCTGTTTATTCAGAGTTTGTAATGATTTTTTTGAGTTATATTTTAAATCAAACGTCTGGGTAATGTATCAATTTTGATTAATATATGTTTTTTTTTAAGGAAACAAACAATGTAATAGTTAATAGTAGAAATGTGCCACATTCTTAAGTTTTGTGTAACATGAAATTCAGTTAAAAGAACTTGTAATTCATAATGACTTTTAACTGGTAAAAATATTACTTGCATGAAGTACTTGATGTATGGTTATCCTGAAATTTGAAATTCTTTGTCTAAAAATATTTTTTGTTTTGTTATTCCTTCAGAATGTTATTTATTCTGAAATTGTCCCTCTTGTACATGGCAGTTTATTTTCTCGGGTACATCATTGGGGAGGAGGAATTTCTTCTAGTCTTTCTAGATTGAGTTTGTGCTGTTTAAGGAGGACTACCATCCTGAATCTCTTTTTCTAACTGGGGACCTGAGGGTGTTGAAGAGTGCTTCTAACACTTTTCTCATGGAGAAGATGGATTTTAAAATTTATTTGGAGTCTTTTCTATTTTACAAGTACATTGATGGCCTAAGTCCCCCCTCCCCCATCTTCTGCCATTTGAGCTCTAAGGGATTCATGTTGTAAAATATAGAGAATATGGAACATTCATATCACCCCTGTGAAGCATGGGAGAAGGGAAAACATTTCTTTTTCTTTCTTAAAAGCTTTATGTTCATCTTTTGGAAACATTGATGTCAGACTCAACTTCTAAAGAAACATTGCATTTTAGGGCAGCTACATTAAGTAGAAGGCATTGAAGAATGTATTAATATTTAAGACATATTTTGACATATGAAAAGCTTTCCACTAGAAGAAATTATCCAGTAAGTAAAAGCTAAGAAATTTCATTGAAATCATGAGGCAGTTTAAGAATAAATCTATAAAAATAACTGTGTACTACCTAATAGAGAATCATTTAACCAAGAGAAGAATCAAGTGAATGTTATTTGTTTATTGGTTAGTGACAGAGTCTATTTGTAACCTTGATGATATTAAAAGATAACATTCTGTTGGTATGTTCTCTATTAATAAAAATGAATAAAATTAATTTCACTATGTTTAAGTATCTTGCTAAAATAACAATGCCTAGTGTTGTTGCTAATGTTTAGCACTGAATTTTAACCCAGGGTCAGTGAGTCCAGGTTTAACTTCCCCATGCCTAGATTTGATAAAATGTCATTTGTTGTTAAACTAATCATATTTGTATTTATTAATCACTCTGACAACATTAACCATCTGTTCTTACCAGGAAGTGGTCAGATTGTCAACTGAGTTACAGACAGACTGGCTAAGTTTGGTATTAGATCAAGGGGAATGTCTAATAAATACAGAGGCAAAGATAATGAAAATGATGAAGTAGGGCACACAGGAAATGAAAAGCCTGACTAGTGAGCAGCAGTGGAAAGGTTGGGTTAATGAGTGCTGTTCAGCCTGCTACCTCCTGTCTTTGTTTAAACATTGCCTTAGAATTATTGTATAATACATCTTTGTTGGTTAAGCTGTAAAGTTTTGTTCTTTGTGAACATGGCTGGGGAGGGTAGAAGGAATACAGAAGTATTGCCATTACAAGAACAATTTTGATGCTTAAGTGTCTCTTGTAGAGTTTGGATGATTTAAGTGAAGTGTTTCAGAACCCCTTTCTAGCCCATACACCATTCAGTAAACATAAAAATCACTTTTCTCCTAATGTCATTTGAAATTTCAAAATAAATATCTTCTCCAAAATCAGACCATGGTGGCCTTATTTGCTTTCATATATCTATAGCATTTATCAAAGTAACTGTGTACAGTTTAAAAAATCAGACAGTAAGTTCTAAACGCGTTATGATGAAAAGCAGTAGTCCCTGCCTGAACTTTCCTTACCTCCAAGACACAATCAACTTGACTCCAGAAGTTGTTTCTTCTGTTATTTATCCCAGCATATCTAAATAATATACCTATTCTATTATTGATTGATACAGTTTTAGACATTATCTTCTTGGTAATGTTACATGATGATTTAGCTCTCTAACACACTTCTTCTATTATATAGTTACAGAATAATATTTAGTAAATGTATAAGCTATTTAATTTTGAGTTTATAATTGTTTACTACAGAGCAAAGCAGTGTACCATGATTACTTTTTTTGTATAATTTTATTTTACCTGGAATTAATAATTGCCTCATTTTTAACACATAATTTTCTACAAACTCCTTGGAATTTTTTCAGCTTCTCTCTCAGATCTGCCATGGTCTCATCACTAGTTTTGAAGGGCGTTTATACCCAAATCTCAGATAATGTCCCCATTTTTACTAGAGAGGTCTATTCTGTAGTTGTTCTTGTGTACCAGTGTGTACTGGTTGCTCTCTTGGCCTGCTATACAGTGCTTATCCTGTGACCTCCCTTTGTCATCCTCCTGTGTTTTACCTCCTGTTTCCTAGTTTACTCTCTTGTTTACTAGAACACTTTTTAAAACATTTATAGCTTCCTATAGTATATGAAAGGTAAATTTTCTGAGTTCTTACATGCCTAAAATGTCTTCATTCCATATTCACATTTCATTGATAGTTTGCACATATAATTTCAAATTAAAAATAATTTTCTGTCAGAGTCTTGAAAGCATTGCTCTACTCTTTTCTAGCATCAGTATTGTCGTTTTCAAGAAATTTGATCCTATCTTAGTCAGATGTTGGACCTCCTAAGCTGATGCTTGGTTTTCTTCTGTTTTTCTCTAGTTGATTATATGCTATTTTCTCTGTTTTTTTCTAGGAGAATTTTTCAGTTTGGTCTTTCAACATTATCTTTCTTCTATTAAATTTATATTTCTAAAAATATTTTAATTTCTAAGACTTCTTTCATTTCTATTCTGTTTTCAAAATATCCTAGTGTTAGTTCATAGAATATCTTATTTTTCTGAGGATGTGTGTGTGTGTGTGTGTGTGTGTGTATGTATGCATATGTATTTTTGCTTTTGTTTCTGACTCTATTAAACACCAAGATTTTTTTGTTGCTATTTTTAACTTGTTTTTTCACCTTGTTCACATAGGCAACTTTCTTGGTGTTTCTAGCTAGTCTTGGCAATATATGAGTAACCCCCCCAAACTATTTGAAAGCTCTGTGTTCATGGGCAGTGCTTGAAAAGTGGTAGGCTTCATTGGCACAGCTCCATTCAGTAATTATTTGTTATCCTGTTCATGATACAAAGCTTAGACAAGTAATAAATAGTTGGCAGGACAGCCTCCATAGTAGATCACATTTTGAGAAGCAATGTGTTAGGGAATGGTTGGTAGGGAGCAGATCTTTTGGCTGGGGACCTTTTCTCTGGGGATTTTTAGTTTGTCTAGGGAAGAATTCTCTAGTTTTCTGCTGAAGGAAAGGGGTTCCAGGAGTTTATGTTTCTTACTGCTTTTAACTCTACCTCTTCCTATCCTTCACCTCACCTTCTGATTCTTACTTCACACGTATTTTCCTTTACCTACCCACCTCCATCTCCTTTTATCTAGTTGTCTCCCATTAATTTCTCCAGATAAAAATTCTCTGGTCTCCTACCTGTGGAAGACAGTGATGGAGCTGAGAGATCCTATTTGTGTGACTGAGAGGGAGAGGGCAGAAGACATGGGGATATGACCATTTTGTTTTATGTGATTTTTGACTTGTCATTTTCAGGCCTGTCCTTGTCTCTACTCTCTACTGTAACTTTTACCTCCAAATCTGAGCTGCTCAGGGGTTGTAGAACCAATCGGCACACTTCTCACTTGTATCCCCCTTGCAGTCCCTTTAGATTGTAGCTTCCTCTGTCCAGACCAGTCATGTTCTATCTGCTTTCTGTCTTCCAGAAAGTTGTTGAAATTGCTTATCTGTTGCTGGCTCCTCTCTATCCAAATTTGGGGCCCATATCTTTTTTAAAAATTGTTTTTTAGATTATCAGTGGTAAACTTCTTTTTTGTAGTGTACAGTTTTAACACCATAATAGCATATAGAGAAGTACCATCACCCCTCAAAAAACTCCCTTATATGATGCCTTACGGTCACCTCTCCCCCCAACTTAATACCCCTTGCAACCACTGATCTGTTTTCCATCCCCATGGTTTTATCTTTTAGAATATTATAAATGGAAATACTATGTGTAACCTTTTGAAACTGGCTTCTGTTACTTAGCATAATGACTTTGAGAATCGTCCCAGATGATATTTCTTATCAGTTTTTCTCATACCTTTTGCTTTCCATCATTTTACTGCATTGGGAGGGAGGAGAGATAAATTCTTAGGGCCAGTGCACTATCTTAACCCAGAAAAAACTTAAATCAAATATGTCCTTCAGCTTTTGGTGATTTTATAACTTTTAAAAAAAAATCTTTCCAAGATAAGCTTATATACTTTAAGTGATATTAATAGGAGCTTGTCTGTATATCACAAGCTTGAACTCCCCATACATCCTTTCTAAGCCTGATAAGCTACTTTGTTTAAACACCAGAGTTACAAAGTAGCTTTAGAAGTATATGTCAAATTGTGCTTGAGCTGTGTCTCCCACCCCACCCTCAACCCACATTCTTGAGAATCAGTGGTCTGAAATAATCCCTGGGATGTGTTGTCTTTCTTTTTCACAGCAAAGTTTGTAAAACAGTATGTTTATATTTTATTGTCATTTGTAGCTTCAGTGAGGCTTTCATGTCAGGATTGCACTGTTCATTGTCATCCTCACCTGTGTCTGAAAGATTCAGTAGAACGAATATAGATTTTAGAAGTAGGTTGATAATGGTATATATATATATATATACATACAGTACCTTCTTGCTTAATCTCCTAAACCATTTACCATTTCCTTGTCTGTAAAATAGGGATTTCAGGCCGGGCGTGGTGGCTCACGCCTGTAATCCTAGCTCTCTGGGAGGCCGAGGCGGGCGGATTGCTCGAGGTCAGGAGTTCGAAACCAGCCTGAGCAAGAGCGAGACCCCGTCTCTACTATAAATAGAAAGAAACTAATTGGCCAACTAATATATATAGAAAAAAATTAGCCGGGCATGGTGGCGCATGCCTGTAGTCCCAGCTACTTGGGAGGCTGAGACAGAAGGATCCCTTGAGCCCAGGAGTTTGAGGTTGCTGTGAGCTAGGCTGACGCCACGGCACTCACTCTAGCCTGGGCAACAAAAGTGAGACTCTGTCTCAAAAAAAAAAAAAAAAAAAAAAAAAAAAAAAAAAAATAGGGATTTCAATGCCCACTTGACAGATTTTGTTTTGAGGAATAAGGGAAGTGATAGATGAAAAGTAGTTAACACAAAGTATAGAAAAATAGGCACTCCAGGAACAAGTCCTGTTCCTTTCTGTCAAATCAAGTGAACTCACCCTTGATCTTTTTGCTCCACTTGATAGGCATTTTCCTTCCTTCTCCATCCTTAGAATCTGGCTTCTGTGAATAACTCCTGATTTCTTTTTACTTACTTGTTCCTTAGTCTCCTTATGTATTCCTTAGTTATGCATACCATGTAAGGCCAAAATAGGAATTATCCCACACTAGCCTGGGGTTTCTCTTATATTCCTGGATATAGTGAATGATATGAGCAACACCTTGAGTTAAGCCAGAAACCCTAGCTCTCCTCTCCAGCTGCCCAATCCAATACAATCACTACATTCTATGGAATTTTGAAGGTTCTTCCTCTTAGTTGGTTCTCTCATCCATCCCCTTGTCTACATCTCTTTTGCTGCTGATTTAGTTCAGGTTTTCTTTCTTCCTTGGGTTACTATAAGAGCCTTCTAACTGACTCTTTGACCCTAGTAACTCATGTCCAGTCTGGCCTTTCACTGCTAGTAGAGTGCTCTTGAAATAGAGCTCTGATTTTAACGGTTTGCTGCTTGAACCTTTTAATGGCCCTAAGGCACCTTCGAGATATCTAAATTCATCACTGAAATTGGACTTCCACTGTTACCTCAATCCTCCATTTTTTCTTGTGTCAAACCAATTTGCAATTCCCCAAGACATCTGTTCACACTGTCTTCTTTGCCTCTGCATATGCTCGTGCCTAGATTTTTCTTCTTTGACTTCTCCTTACCCAGCCATTTTCTCCCATAATGACAGTTAACATTTATTGAATTATCTCATTTAATATTCACAGTCAACCAATGATGGTGAACACTCTTAAATCCATTTTAAAGAAACTGAGTTACAGATTATGTAACTTGCCTTCAATCATGTCACTATTAGTGACAGATTCAGGATCTCACTTCCAAGTTCCTAACTCTTCCAACAGTATTTTTTCTCTTCTCAATCCATCTAGGCCCCTATTTTTATAGTTCCAGCAATATATCAAATTCAGATTGTTGATCATGTTCTTGTCCAGAATCTGGAATGTGTTTTAATTTCTGCTCCATTTATTGTAATTCTACCAGACTCTGCTAAAATTCTTCCCTTTCCAAACCTTAGCCCACTCCTTCTCTTGAATTTTTTATAGCAACTTTTGTTGTATCCATCACCTGAAATGTCATTTATGTCTGCATTAAATTTACTATTATGTGTATATATATTTCTAATTAGATTATAAACTCCAAAAGGTCAGGGACTTTAAAAAAGTATTCCCCCCAAGTGTATTGCAAAGTGTTACATTTGTAATGGGTAGCCAATAAATTATCGTTCAACAGGAAGTGACTCGTGTTCATATGTTTTATGAAATTGTTTATCACATATAAGGACTTTAGAGCCAGAGATAAAGTTAGTCCAACTCCTAGTCATTAGTCCAACTCCTTAACTTTAATTACAAAAAGACTGAAGCTTGCAATTAGGTAGATTATTTATTTAATAAGTAATACAGCAATTTAGAGACAGCATGTTTCCTGTTTTCCAAAGGTGATCCATAGAACTAGGTGATAAAGAAAATATTGAACTGGCCAGGCGCAGTGGCTCACGCCTGTAATCCTAGCACTCTGGGAGGCCGAGGTGGGTGGATTGCTCGAGGTCAGGAGTTCAAAACCAGCCTGAGCGAGAGTGAGACTCCATCTCTACTATAAAAGAAAGAAATTAATTGGCCAACTAATATATATAGAAAAAATTAGCCGGGCATGGTGGTGCATGCCTATAGTCCCAGCTACTCAGGAGGCTGAGGCAGCAGGATTGCTTGAACCTAGGAGTTTGAGGTTGCTGTGAGCGAGACTGACGCCATGGCACTCACTCTAGCCTGGGCAACAAAGCGAGACTCTGTCTCAAAAAAAAAAAAAAGAAAATATGGAACTATATTGAAATATCTTTTTAATCTAACCAGTGGTTGTTATACATTAAAGTTCACATGAAGCTGTTCTGTGATATTGCTTTTGTAAAATTAGAAGAGGATTAAACATAGTTCCAGAATTAACAGACACACATACACACCACACATATAAATCATACAAAACTCTTTTCTGGCTTCCTTCTGTTTTTGTGATTTACAGATGTTATAGGCAGGATCAACAGGCTTGTCATCTTGTTTTTTAAAGGAAAAATAAAAGATTGGGTAACTTGTTTGGTAACTTTGAATCAGTAATTGTGAAATATTTTCACTTATTACTTTCACATCTGATGTGCATCTTATTGACAAGAATTTAGATTTACTATTGGCTATCTCAGATTATCTACCTTTTTATATAGCATACTGCCAATTCTGTTATATAGAACCCTCTGGAGGAAGTATTTTTCAAAAGAGCCATTTTCTAATATTACAGAAGAACAAGAGCAAAAGAACCCCAAACTAATGTTTTGGAAAGAAACCTATTTTGAAAGTAACTGTTCTGGTTCAGAGGATGAATTTAGAAATCTGGTAACACATTTCAAATGTGCTTGGAAAGAACCAATAAGGTTTGATAGGCATTCAGGCAGATTTCAGCAATATTTTTATGTCAGGATAATCACAATATTCAGAATAGGAGCAAGGAGATAATGAATGAGGAAACTTGGGACTGAAAAATATTTGGAAGGTATTACGATTTTTAAAATTTTTATACTCAGTAAGTTCCTTCTTTTGTGCAGCATGATATTAATTTAACCAATGTTTACTGAGCATTTTCTGTGTGCCAGTTACTAATCTAGATGCTGGAGAAACACCAGTGAACAAAACAAGAATTTAGAACAGAGTCATATTATCTAACTTAATTTCTTAAAAGGATCATTGCTGTGTGATAGACAAGTGAAAGTGGAAACAGGAAAACCAGTTAAAAACACTTGCAATATCTGAGCAAGAGATGATGATAGCCTGGCCTGGAGTAAAAGTATTGTTGGAGATAATGAGAAGAGGTCCAATTCAGATTATATTTTGAAGGTGCAGACTATAACATTTCATTCAACAACATTTTAAAATGAATTGGTTATACGATATGATAGAAAGAAAAAAGTCAAAGTTTAGGGCTTGAAATAAGGAAAATTGCAGAAGAAGTTTGGGAATAAAGAATGAAAGGTAGAATTCAGTTTTGTTGGTAAGTTTGAGATGCTTATTAGACATTTAAGTGAAGATGTTTTGAGTAAAAAGGAAAGGTTAGGCTGGAGATAATTGAGAGTCATCAGCACACAAATGGTATTTCAAGCCATGGAGTTGCACAAGATCACAAAAGGGATGAATGTAGAAAAACGGTGAGATACTCTGAAATTTAGAGGTTGAGAGGATAAGGATCCAGGAAAGGAAATTAAAAGGAACAACTGTAAAAATAGAACCACCAAAATAGTATTAGATAGAACCACTTTAGGACTGTTTCAAACTGTCCACCATGTTATATTGTATTTATGGTTTATGAATTAAAAATTAAAAGTATATCATGAGTGATCAATTATGTTAAATGCCATTGATGGAGATGAAAATTGAGATAGTTTAGTTAAAGCAATACAGAAGCTATTGGTGATTCTAACAAGAGCAGTAAAAGTCTGCCCAAAATGGGATCGAGAAAATATTAGGACAGATAAGTATAAGAATTCTGTTTTATTTTGAAGGAGATGGTGACTGATATAAAAGGACGGTCTTTTTGTTTTTAATTTAGAAATGTATTGATAGAATGATGTAGTAAAAAGGGGAAAATTGTACTGAAGTGACATGCACATAAGGATCTACATCTACATTAGGATCTATCTTTGGTTCTTAGGACAAGCGTCCTAGATCTGTCACCCAATTTATAATGTATCATTAATTCACGTGTTGGTTAGTGAATACTCCTTTAAGCAGTGCTGGGGATTGGTAAGAAACTCTCATAATCTCTATTCCTGAGAAATTTACAATCTAGTTGGCCTAATGGAGAAAACATAAGAAAGCACATGCACCTTTAACAAGTTCAAGTTATAGACAATCCACTTATAAAGAATGCCTGTGGCCCATTTATTCGCACGTGGTAACTGCTAAAAGATTTGGTATGTGTGTAAGTCAGAGGGGGTAGAAAACAAGGACCTTTCAGTCAGACATTAATTGGGTGTTTATAAGCTTTGGTGAGGAAGAGAATTTGAACTGGGACTGGTAACTTGGTGAGCCTATTACCATACAGTAGATTGTGAGGAAAACCTCAAGAATTACAAGGAATAATTTCAATATTACTAATTTTTATCCACACATTTCACCTTTGCTGAACCCATGTATTATTAGCTTCTATTTGAAATGACAATGGAACATTTTGTAAGTTTGTAGAAAGGTGGGAAGGTATACAGGGTAGATATTTGTAGGTCCTGAGGGTGAACACACGGAATAAAGACACTTGGAGATTAAGCAGGATTCATGCAAGATACACCGACGGCCTTTCTGTACAGTAAATAATTGCTATGCCTCGCAACTCCAGCCAAGAGATTAGTGGCTTGCTGCACCTGAGACAGCAAGATTTATGAATACAGGTTTGCATCCCACTTCTTGTCCCCCAATTAAATTTTCTTCCCTTTTCAGCATTTCCCCAGACTCAGGATCGAGCGACCCGCTTCCACCGTTTGGGGACACTGGAAGAACTTGCTTCGTGGGGAGTTCTGCAGCATCTGAAGGTACAAGATAAAAAATTGGTATCCCGACACATTTCTTTCCAGCATATTCTCAGCGCAAGGAACAATTTCTACCGTTTCTTCGGTGAAAAAAAAAAAAAAAAAAGACTGTATCCATGTAAGAGGTGTTACCCTTTTTGTTTTGTATTTCATCCAGCTTCGCAACTATAGTTTGGCCAACCGGGCGTTATTTCAGCCTCTAAACAGTGGCTCAAAGATCGCTCAGTTTTGCGCCTTCTCGCTCAAAACATATTAATTTTCTGTGATAGCCTGGTCTTACATTACTTTTATCTAAGCTTTGTTAAGAGACTACTTAAAATGTACTACTCCCCGTCTCTCTGGTCTGAAAAACCGTTCGCCTTCCCACAGCTTGGCTCCAGGGGCCAACGGCCGGAATTGCACGGGAAAGGTCAGGAGCGCGATCACCGGACACAAACGGCGGGCCGGCTAGAGCGGCTCGAACCGTGCTGCCGCTCTCGCTGTTCTGTTGCTCTCTATGGTTAGGAACGCAAGTCCCTCCTCCGCCCGGAAACCTTTAAGTTCCTGAACGCTTGCGCAAGGCCAGGAGGTAGTTCCGGTTCCGGTGTGGCGATATTTCGTTCTCGGTGTTCAGTTGTTGCGGTTGGTGGGCAGTAACTGAGCGAAGATGCTGCGGAATCTGTTGGTGAGGAGCTTCTCTGCTTACATTCGGGACTGGGGTGGGTTTGGGGAGCGTAGGCCGTGGGACCACGGCAGAAAACCCTCTGTGGAACGGGGACAGAAGGCGTTTTCTGAAGTCACCTTGGTCGATGTCCTTTTTTCCCCTGACCTTACTTTCCCTTCCATCCATTCCTCTCACCCCAGGCCGTTGCTGGGTAGATGGTGGGATTGGAGAGACTAGGAAGGTGACCAGAGACTTGGGGGTTTGACCCGTCTTGGGTTCTTAGATACCACCCCTAAACCTGTGGGTCATTAATGAGGTTAGTAGCTCTGATCTGAGTAAAGCCAAGGACCGGATGGGGAGTTTCTGATACCCGGAAGCATCAAGCAGTAATGTGTATCTCTGGTATTGGAAGGTGTCAAGTTTTCAATGGTTCTGAGCTTAGCAAACATCAAATAGCAATTTAAAAACCAAGTCATTCAGTTGGATGGGAGTTTAGGAGTAGGCGTGGCCAAAGTGCAGTATTGCTTCCATCAAGCGATTCTGCATTGCCCTTCACCCCTCCACCGACTTTGAGCACTTGAAATATTTTCCCGAATTTTTGAGAAAGAAAAGGAAAATGTAACGATTATTTTCTTTTGTAATTATTCAGTGAAGTTTTACTTAGCTTCTCAATATCATTTTGTTGTAGAAAGTAGATTGCATATTTGTTTCATTATTTAACTAAATATGTAATGCAAATCTCTTTTGAAAAAGATTTATACTCTATTAAAAATGTCCTAGAAAAAAATGTCATGAGGGAAACATTTTAAGTAGGAATCATGCTAGTGTATTTTGCTGTCAAGCAACAGAGTTTTAATAACATTGGTAGAATATTATGACATTTGAATTTAGTGTATTTTGGTTTACCATCTTTTCTCTAATAGTGTGTGTCAATATGTTTTCCTCAAGGATTAACAAATGTTATTAGTTCAATTCAGGTAAAGATCATGGTTCTTTTTGGTTTCAGTGTGCATGAACTGCTTCTCAAATATGGTATTTGGAGACTGCAGAATGTCATATGAAGAGGAGAGGATGAATAACAAATTGAAAAACTTAGGTGCTGGTCCATGACTTTGCTACTGACAAATTATGCTTTATGTCTGAAGGGTTGGAAATGGTTGGTTTTGAAGGTTTCTTTAGGCTCTAAATCTGTGTAATATACATAGATTTTCTATTTCAGGGCCTCCGTCAGATTGCCCAGAGGACCATAAGCACTGCTTCACGCAGGCATTTTGAAAATAAAGTTCCAGAGAAGCAAAAGCTGTTTCAGGTACTGAAATATTTATAGAAGATTGTTACTTGCAATTACCAAAAGGTGGAGTTAGGATAAACAAGTATGTGTATAAATTAGAGGATATGCCAGTAGAGGCATTAAAAAAATAGTCGAGGTTATGTACCGTAGTGTTAATATTGGTTATCTCTTGGGGAAAGACTTACAGGAGTGGAGCGATTTACCTTTATAAGTAGTTAGATTATGAGTGATTTTTTAAAAAAATTGCGATTTCTGGTTTTTCCCAAATAAAATTTCAAGTGATAAAAAAGTTGTATCTTATATGCTACATAAAAATAAAGTACTTTATTTAGCAAATGTACTAAAAATCTACTGTATGGCAGAGGCTGGACTAGATCGTAGGGATATAATTTAGGACTATAAGCCAAAATTCTTCCTCACTTTTTTAAGGGAAAAAAGCCCTCTCACTAAATCTAAAGCATGATGATTATTGATTCTTTTATATTTAAATTATATTTGAGTTTTTTAGTTCAGTGTGTATATTTTACAATTTTAACATTTATATATTCTTGGGAAAGACCATCTTTATTGGATCTGAAATTAACTTTAAAAGAAGACTGCTCACTTTTAGAAATTCTTATTTTTAAAGTAGTAGGAGTAGAGAAAGAAGAAAATTGTTGGTTAATTTTAATATTTAAAGTATTTTCATTTCAGGGTTTAAGGAATTATTTTATGTGAATGCTTTGTCTTTTGAAACTTAGTTGGAAACAAGTGACAAATCTATTAATATCTTTTTTTTTTCCTCACCTAGGAGGATGATGGAATTCCAGTGCATCTAAAGGGTGGGGTAGCTGATGCCATCCTGTATAGACTCACCATGGTTCTTACAGTTGGTGGTAAGGCATTTAGAATGTTTGAAGGTTTATAAAAGTGATGTTATTGATAACTAACAACTTCATTGCTTTTGCTGTGCCAGTATTTTAACACAGTTTGTTCCAGAATTGGACATTTCACTACATCTCACATAAGTAGTCAAGAGGTGATTGATATATACTGTATAAGAGCATTTTGATATCCTTCTTAAAAAATACATCAATAAGGTTTGATGATTATCTTGTGATAGAGGTGGCTTTCTGAGTGTACCACTAGTGGCCCTCAAGGCTGTTTTTTAGCCAAAAACATCCACTCTATCCCACCTTCTATAGCAGGGGCTTTTAAACATGTTGGCTTTGATGCATAATAAAAGCATATTTTATATCTAAACCCTGTACATAACTGAAACAAAACTTGTACAGAATAATACTTTTACCTATGCAAAGTGTTCCAGCATTTTGTTTCTATGGATTAGGTGGATCCATTAGTCAGTATTAGCAGTGGCACATCACAAATTGATGTAGTAGGAGCATAGTTAGGGATTCGGATGATTGCTTTCTGGGGAAGGAGGGGAAGCAGGATTTGAGCGATTACCGTGTGCCCATTATATTGATAGGAATGCCACATACTATCACTTCTGTAACTCTTACATGAAGTCTGTAATGTATCCTCATTTTAAAGATGAAGCAATTGTATTAATTACCCCAAATAATATTGCTTCTATGTGGAAAAGCTGGGATTTGAACTCTAATTGCAAAGTTCCCCTGCTCATACCAAGGTGCCTTTTTTGGCTTGAATTGAATACAGTTAAATAGAAAGGACATTTATTGATGAAGACAACAAGTGATATTTGGGATTTCTGAATAAGATAAAGTCCTAAATTTTTTTCAGCCAATGTGACTATTAGACATTCTGGTACATGGTTACACAGATAAAATTCTAGTTATTAGCTATTTTTACATTAAATTTCATTATTTTAACTTCTGTGGTTTTACATTGATAGTACACTTTAGGGAATGCTTGCATATTTTGACCTCTATTCTTATTTTTCAAAACGCTATGTATTATTAAGTTGGCAAATACATTATTCTGCCATATCACTTTCATAAAATTGAACTAATATTAAAGCTATGTTAAATTTAAAATTTTGCCAACACCTATCGTAATACTTTCTGTGTTCCCAATTAAGGTAGTCTTAATGCAAACTTTGCCTTTATCTTATAACTTTTGAGCTTAAATGTTAGATTTATATAATTACATCTCAGTTACTGGTAAGTTCTTTCTTTGTTTTTATTTTTCAGGAACAGCATATGCCATATATCAGCTGGCTGTGGCTTCATTTCCCAAGAAGCAGGATTGACTTCAGTCATTGCAGCAATCACTTGGTTCAGTTTCATTCAGCTCTTCATGGACCAGTCATCTGATAAATAACTGAGCTCTTCTTTGGGAATCAATATTTATTGACTTGTACTAACTGCCATCAATAAAGCAGTCTTTACCATGCTTTGTCTGATTTTGTTACTTAGGATGCCTTACACCAATAATTTCAGCTTTTGGTCAGCCTTGTAAATCTTAGGAGCAAAAAAAGTAATCTTTTGTCATTAAGTATAAAGCACCATTGTTAATTTAGTGAAATTTTACTTTTAACAGCTCAGAATTATATAATGGATAGTTTTCAACTTCAGTTGAGTTTGACAGTTAGCATATTGTGTTCTCATCACTACGAACTTGTGAGTAGTGAAGCAGGTTGTTTTTGGCTCCTGGAGTTATAAATATTTTTTTCCTTCTTAGCTATGTGAGAGTATGTTTGAATATTGGATGTATTCATTCCATAGCTTAGAATTAGGCCTTAGCAAATGGCTGTAAAATAATTCAGTATTTTCCCCCCCAGACAGATAATGAGTTCAAGTTCAAGTAGGTTTCTCCAACCAGGAACCAACCAAGGCAGTGTTTCCTGGGTTCCCAAGCTATGATACCATCTAATGGAACTACAAATCTATCATTTACCCTAAATGGTAGTTAGGCACTTAATAAACAGTAGCCATCATTGGTTTTTCATAACAGGAATGTTTTGAAAAGATATATTTAGGGAATACAAAATGCTAATAGATAATACAAGAATCAAAAAGAATTACGATGTTGCTGTAGGCAGTTTGGTTCAGGGTTTGCAGAATCCTTCCTGCTGTCTGAGATAGCTGTGCTCAGAGCTGGGATTTCATAGATGTCTAGTTTGGGAACTCCTGGGCTCTGTTGTGCTTCCACGTGCAGAGCACCATGTGGTGAACTGCTACCTAGGACTTCCATATGTATGTCAAGATTGATGATTCAAGTCAACATACACTGAGTGCCTACTGTGAACCACCCACTGTTCTAGCTGTATGAGAATCATTGGTGAGCAAAATAAGCAGGTTTCCTGCCCTCAGAGTTTTAGGAGGGATGGCAGGGAAGATATTCTTACTAAAAAAAAAAAAAAAATGTACAAATTGTTAGAAGATAAATTATGTGGGGAAAAAAGACCAAAGGGGAAAGCTGCCATTGGGGATAGGTGATTGATTGCAGCTTTAAATAAGGTGGTCAGGGCAGGCTTCAATGGGAAAGTCAGATTTAAATAGAGGCTATAGGTGAGCTAGTCAATTAGATATAATTGTCCCTCGATGTCTATGGGGAAAAACTTGGAGATGCCAAGCCCCTCATATAACGTGGTGTCATATTTGCATGTAACCTAGCACATCCATATACTTTAAATTATTTCTAGATTACTTACACCTAAATAATAGGTATAAATGCTATGTAAATAGTTGTTTAGGGAATAACAAGAAAATGTCTGTACATGTTAACAAATGCAACTATCATTTTTTTTTCCTCTGAATATTTTCAATCTGTGGTTGGTTGTATCCACAGATGGGGAACACATGGATATGGAGGGCTGACAGTATATGGGGAAAGGGCATTCTAGGAAAAGGGAACAGCCTAGAACAAATGCCCTAAGATGCCTGGCATATTCAAAGAGTAGGAAGGAGGAGATACTGCTGAGAGGGTGAGGGAGAGGAAGTTAGGTAAGGAGGGGTCACACCAAGTACAGCCTTGTAGGCTTTAGCTTTTACTCTACATAATATGGGGAGTCATCGCAGGATTTCTCACTTGAGAGTGACTTCCATTGTCTTAAAGAGGATTAGCTTGGCTCCCGTGTTAAACCATAGGGGAACAATGGTAGAAACAGACACATTAAGATGCTTTCCGCAGCAACCTAGGTGAGAGGTGCCTGAAGCTAAGAGCAGGTGTTGGCCATGAAGGTGATGAGAAGTGGTCAGGTTATGAACAGAGTAAGATCTTTATTAACCACCTAGACCTTACCCTTTGTCATCCATCCATCTATCATCCATCCATCCTACAATTATACATTGAAAGTCTGCTTTGCATATGGCACTACTCTGGGCTCAGACAATACAACTATGAAGTGGACCATCAAACTCCTTCAAGGAGCTTCCATTCTCGATGGAGGTAGACAACAAATAAATTAATTCATAAGCATGATAATGTCCTATAGTGGGAACTGCTGCTCAACAGGGGTGATCTATTAGGAGGAATAGTGAGGTTGAAACTAGAAAAGGGCTCAGAGTAAGTGACATTTGAAAAAAAAGGAGCCAGCCGAAAGTCAGGAGAAAAGCATTTGAGGGAAAGAGAAATGACTTTGCGTGGTTGAATTGCAGTAAGACCCATATTGTTGGAACATAGGGAGCTGGAGAAAGCAGCAATTGTTATCTTTTCCCCAGTGATTAATGCAGCAAATGACCCTACCCCTACACACGGAGTCTAGAATGATCTTTTCTGTTTTCATAATATTATGCAACACTATCTATTAACCATAACGTTGATTTAGCAAGAATCCCAAACATAAACTAACATGGTCATTCCATCCCAGCCAGTTATTGTTACTATTATTAGTAAGAACCAGAAGCTGAGAAAATATAGTTAAAAAGAGATCAAATACATAACAATTACATTTGAACTAGATTTCAAACCTTGATCTCTCTTATTCTGAAGCCCATTGTTTATTGTATACCATGTTACTTCCTAGATGAGGAAAGAAGGAAAAAAGTACTTTGGATAACTTTGCTGGTTGGTTTCCCCACAGACTTTGTTCCCTTTGAACATTGTGTATCACTGGTTGTTTGATGAACTGGCATCATAACAATTGGCAATTTTTTATTCCTTTTCTTCTCTCAGATTCCCATGAATCTGGCCATGTGTCTGTTCCAATTGCCTATCTCTATTAAAATTATAGTTTTGCAGCTGCAATTTGCCATCTTAAAAATAAAAAAGCTTTTACAAGTCAAGGATATTTTGAAGGATTTATCTAATTAATGAGGAAAACCAATCAAAACTCAAGACATTTTCTAAATTTTTGTCCTAGCATGATACATTGGAAGGAAAAAATGATTAAATGTTTGCAATTAGATTGCTTGGAAACTAGAGAACTGCCTACTGGAATAATAATTTTAAAGCACAATGAAGTCAGCTAAAGGAAGGGAAAGTCATTGGATTTTGCAGACAGTGTTAGATTTTATGTATGTACATATATAACTATGGACTTGAGTACTGATTTCCAATTATAAATGTTCCATTAATATAATGAAATATGAACTGTATCTTGAATTCTGAAATTATGCCAGATCTTTATTGCCCTCTTGTAAGAGGCTGTCATCTTCTCTGAGTTGCTTAGAGTATTCTCTGACATTATTCTGATGGTTAAATACTAGTGTCCTTGTTTGGCCTTGTAATTTCTCTTTCCTGCCCATTTTACCTCAAGTAATATTATTAACTGAAACAGTCTATGGCCATTAATGTTTGTATGCTCTTCTCACGGTGCTCTTTCCTAAAACGGTATCTGCTTTGGGAAATCAGTATGCGATGAACCATCTTGTGGTGGTTTTGGTCACAAAAACATTTTTGCGGGTGCCATTTTCTCATCTTAATTCTATCCTAATGATCATGGAAATGATTTTTAGAAAAGGCTTCTTTCCACTTTAGTTGGAACATACTAAGAAAGAATAGACCAAGAAGTCCCAGTCAAGAATGAGGAGCTAAGATTCTCTTTTTTGTTTACCTCTGTCCATATCTATCAATAAAAATCTAGACGAAAAGCAACTAACAGAATTCCTTTAGAGGACTGAAAGAAAAGCAAACAAAATGATACATTTCTCAAAAAGTAATTTTGAATATCAGTTTGTCCAAAGATTCCCTGTGCTCATTTCTTAAAGTTGTAGTCATCTGGTTTAAATAATAAATTTGTGATAATTGGTTTCCAAATCAACATTTTAATTGGTAGAAATGACTTTTTGTTATAGGTGATTATTAAGTATGCCGAGGGGAAAAAAAAAGAAACGGACTTGTATGGAACACTTAATTAGTACTCCATGCATATATTATATTATTTTTGAAATATTTTCTGATTATAAAACTAATTCAGTCATACATATAATATATACAAAGAAAAATAAAGAAGGATGCTTCTGTAGTGTTCTACTCTTTGTTCTGTGAATAAATAACTGGAGCACAGGGCTGTTCCTCCATCTCTTGTCTTGGCTCTTTCTTTCAAAATCCCTTTTCAGCATAGAAGACATGTAACTCTGGTAACTAACACTTCCCCAGCTTCACAACCTGTATTGGTTGGGTTGGGCTACCATAACAAAGTGCTGCAGATTGGATGGCTTAAACAATGGCAATTTCGGTTCTCACAGTTCTAGAGGCTTAGGAATCCTAGATCAGGTGTGAGCTTATTTGGTTCCTGGTGAGGTTCCCTTCCTGGCTTGCAGACAGACAGCAGTGTTCTCCGCACACCCTCACATGGCTTTCCCTCACGGTGTGTGGAGAGAAAACATGCTGGGATGTTTCTTCCTCTTCTTATAAGGACACCAATAATATGGGAGTAGGGCCCCACCCTTATGACCTCATTTAACCTGTTTTTTTTTTTAATTTAAAAAATATTTCTTATTTTTTTAATTTTTTTTCTTCTTTTCTTTACCCTTTGGATGCCAAGTTCTATTCATCTAACCTTTATTACCTCCCTATGGGCCCTATCTTCAAATGTAGTCACACTGGGACTTTAAGGGTTCAACACAGGAATTTTGGCAGGATACACCTGATAAAAAAATGAGGGCCATTTCTGGTTCCAAGTCCAAAAATTTCAAGTTTGGGCTTTGACTGGCTTAGGATCTGTCAACGGTAGGGTACCACTGTTGGCATAATTTGAATCAGGGCTCATTCCTTGCCAATTAGTAGCTTCTTAAGGAACTAATATTCACAGATTAAACCTCACCTTTAGAATACTCCAGGCACTTGGTGTGTGCAATTAAGGGTGAGTAGAGTTAAGCATAAAATAATGTTTTTTAAAATAAGATTAACAGGTGGAAAATAAGCTAATTCTAGAAATGTAGAATATTCTGCTCAAAGTTTTGGAAGGAGAGAGAGAAATTATGAAATGTACTGAATCTGAAATTTATGATATTTTGACATCTGAAGATCTGTTACAGCATTTCTTGATTTTTTTGATGGGGCACAATTGGGGGTAGGAGAAAATATTATTGGAGAAATTCAGAAGATGTATGCAGTAGTATATCAGATGGAGCATAGTGGAGATAAAATGGCCAATGAGGAGGATATTATAATAGATTATGCAAGATTTTAAAATATTGAGGGAAGTGAGTTGTCAGTGTAGATGAAAGTAAGGATGCCTAGAGGTGTACTAAGAATATTAACAATAACCTAATGTCTTAAAAATTATATTTTGTGTGAAAAGCAAAATAAATGCCACAAAGAGAGCAAAATTAGTAGGAAAATGGATAAATTTGTAAAGTGGGTAGGCTACGCTATTCTTAGATTTTTCACCATAATCAGAGGAAAACAGGAAAGTTGACAGTGGAGGTGATCTAGGACTAGCAGTTATAATTTATAGTGGCAGCGTTTTCCTTGAAGAAAATGGACAGATACTCGAATCAAAGAATATGAGAATTGTAGAACTGGAAAATGCCACTCAGGAAACATGAGGAGGTTAATGCTGAAGGCCCCACGAGTTTGGGAGCCACTTTAGGTCACATCTACATTAAAACAACCATGATTCTGAATTCCCGCCCGTCATCGCTGCCCTTCAAAGTATCCCAGTTCATTCTGAGAGTCACTGGCACATCACAAATGCCCAGGAACATGATTTTGCATATTTCTCCCACCCCATCCCTTCTTGTCAACTGCTTCACTAATTCCAGGAGAAATTAACTCACCCAGGCACTGTTCTGCCCAAGGTTCTGTCTTCAGATACTCCCAAACCTACCCTTCCTTGTGTCCCAGGGCAGTACTGGTTTGCATGGCGAAAGGAGGAGCACTTTTCCCTCATATATTCATTCAACAAACATTGGAAAGTCTACGGAGGAACCTGGCAGGGTTCCAGGCCCTGGGGTGCACATCCATGAGCAAGACAGACAAAAGTCTCTGCTTTCGGGAAGGTACATCCTGAGCCATGCTTCCTCAGCAGGGAGGTCAGAGCACAGTCGGTTCTCCATGTCTGCGGGTTCAGCATCCATCCATGGTTGGACTTGAACATGTGCGGATTTTAGATACTGAGGGACGACTGTATTGCAAAGCTTCTGGCAAGGATGACTATTCCAGCTTTGGGATTTTATTAGCACCTCTCCAATAAAACCCTCATGTGCCATGGAAAGAAGAAACCATTTTTAGGCACACAATGACTCCATCCATACTTAAAGAACAATCCACATTTTTGTTTTGTTGACGGAATAACCAATATTCAAAGATGTAACTCTGCCGGTTGCATTGACAACCTTTCACACAATTCTAGAGCCTCAGCCTTTTCCTTGGCCTGTTGTGAAGGTCTTGCCAGGTCAGAGTTTGCCCTTTACCTCACATACTTGGCTAAAGGAGTAGCTAAATTGTCACCTCTTGCAAAAGAGAAAGCAACTCCACTTTTGACATGACGGGATTTTTGACTTTTGATACATGCATCTAGATTTCAAAGTTCTTAGGATGATGTTTCAATCAGATTCAAACTCAGGGAACTGTGAGCTTCCTCTTCCCTTAGCAGTCTCTCAACAGTAGCCTGGGAACAGGAATTGGATTTTTCATGAAAGCAATGGAAGGTTTACTTTTTCCTTCTATATCTTGTTTTTCAGGGATCACTGCCTTTTCCCAGTGCATCCTGTGATAAGGATTCCACAAGCCATGGTACTTTTATGGTCGGACACAGTTTTTCTGGAAGATTACAACAGTCATTTCTAAGGGAAACAAGGCTTAAAATGGCTCAACTTGAAACCACGTCCACAAGTCAATTCAGATTCCGCAACAATTTGTTGATGTAGTGAACGTTCCCAGATTCCTTTCTGTACAGGGAGTAGGGAGGCACTGCAAAGGAGCCGTAGTACCGCTAGAGGGCAGTATTAGACAGGGAAGAAAATGAAACCACATTCCATAGAATTAAATAATAACAGAATAAATCTAAATTTAAAATACCAGGATCCTGTAGTCCCAGCTACTTGGGAGGCTGAGGCAAGAGGATGCTTGAGCCTAGGAGTTGGAAGTTACAGCGAGCTATGATCTCGCCACTGCATGCAGGCTGAGTGACAGAGTGAGATCCAATCTTTAAAAATAAAATTAAATAAAAGAAAAGAAAATAGAATACATCAGGGGCTTGCCAGTCAGAAGTGATCAGCTTTTTAAACTACTATAGCACATGTTACACATATGTGTAATAGTAAGCATGTTTTGCATTCATGATCTCTCTCGTTCATCTGCAAGTTCATTGACATATAAAGGGCAACCTTGTAATTCTTTTGTCTATTACATAATATTTGTTGAAGAAACGAATATTTTCTTGAGCATCATCTGAATATATGCCGAATTAATGTTTGGGAATTGTGTATAAAAATGCAATTTTGAAGTTGTTTTCTTTATTTTTAATTGACAAGTAAAAATTATATCTATTTATGGTGTACAACATGATCTTTTGATATATGTATACATTGTGGAAGAGCTAAATGAAGCTATTTAACATAAGCACTACCTCACATAATTTTTTTTGTTGTGGTGAGAAAACTTAAAATCTACTCTCTTAGTAATTTTCAAATATACAATATGTTGCTATTAACTGTAGTCACCATGATGTACAATAGACCTCTTGAAATTATTCCTCTTGTATAACTGAAATTTTGTGTCCTTTGATCAACATTGCTCCACTACCCCACACCCCAGCCTTTGGTATCCACCATTCTACTCTTTGTTCCTGTTTGACATTTTTTTACCCTCCACATAAAAGTGGAATCATGTGGTATTTGTCTTTCAGCACCAGGCTTATTTCACTTAATGTAATGTCCTTTAGGTTTATCTACATTGTTACAAATGACAGAATTTACTTCTTTTTAAAGGCTGAATAGTATTTATTATTTGTATAGACCACATTTTCTTTATCCATTCATCTGTTGATGGATACTTAGGTTGATTCCATATCTTGGCTATTGTGAGTAATGCTGCAATGAACACCAGAGTGCAAGTATCTCTTTGACTTATTGATTTTGTTTCCTTTTGATGTATACCCAATAGTGGTATTACTAGATCATATGGTAGTTCTATTTTTAATTTCTTGAGGGACCTCTGTATTATTTTCCATAATGGCAATACTAATTTACATGTCCACCAATAGTGTGCAAGTGGTCCCTTTTCTTTATAACCTTACCAATACTTATCTTTTATCTTTTTTATAACAGCCATTTTAATAGATGTGAGGTAATATCTTATTGTGATTTTAATTTGCATTTCTCTAATGATTAGTGATGTTGAGTATTTTTCCATATACTTGTTGGCTGTTTGTAAATCTTCTTTTGAGAAATGTCCATTCAGATTCTTTGCCCATTTTTAAATCAGGTTATTTGTTTTCTTACTATTGAGTGGTTTGTGTTCCTAATATATTTTGGATGTTAACTCCTTATTAGATGTATCGTTTGCAAATATATTCTCCCATTCCACAGGTTGTCTCTTCACTTTGTTGATTGTTTTTCTGTTGCTGTGCATAAGCTTTTTAGTTTGATGTAATCTCATTTGTCAATTTTTGCTTTTGTTGCCTGTGCTTTTGGGTCATATTTTAAAAATCTTTCTTTTCTCTTGCCTAATTCCTCTGGCTAGGACTTCCAGTACTATGCTGAACAAAAGTGGTGAAAGTGGGCATCCTTGCCTTGTTCCTAATCTTAGGGAAAAAAAGATTTAAACTTTTCATCATTGAATATGATGTTAGCTATGGGTTTGTCATATACAGCCTTTATTGTGTTGAGGTACATTCCTTCTATGTCTAATTTGTTGAGAGTTTTTATTATGAAGAGATGATGAATTTTGTTGAATATATTTAATGTTTCTATTGAGATGATTATATGGTTTTTGCACTTCATTCTGTTAACGTTGTGTGTCACATTTTGATTTGCATATGTTGAACCATCCTTGCATTACAGGGATAGATGCCACTTGAACATAGTGAATGATCTTTTAAATTTGCTGTTGAATTCAGTTTATTAGTATTTTGTTGTGGATTCTTACATCTGTGTTCCTAAAGATATTGACTAACCTGTAATTTTCTTCTTTTATACTGTCCTGTGTGGCTTTGGTATGAGGGTATCAATGCTAGCCTCGTAAAATGAGTTTGTACATTTTTCCTCTTCTTCAATTTTTTGGAAGAGCTTGAGAAGGATTGATATTATTTCTTCTTTAAGTGTTGGGCAGAATTCAGCAGTGAAGCCACCAGGTCCTGGGCTTTTCTTTCAGGGGAGACTTTTTATTATTAGTTTAATCTCTTTATTCATTTGTTCTGTTCAGATTTCCTATTTCTTCATGATTCGGTCTTTATGGATTGTATATGTCTAGGAACTTATCTATTTTTTTTTAGGTTGTTCAATTTGGTGTCATATAATTTTTCATCATAGTCTCTTATGATCCTTTGTATTTCTGTGGTATCAGTTGTAATGTCTTCCCATTCATTTCTTATTTGTTTTGATTCTCCTCTCTCTTTTCTTAGTTTAGCTAAAGATTTATCTACTTTGTTTATTTTTTCAAAAAATCAGCTCTCAATTTTTTTGATCTGTTCCTTTATTTTTCTTGTCTCTATTTCACTCATTTCTGCTATGATCTTGATTGTTTCCTTTCTTCTACTAAGTTTGGTTTTAGTTTTTTCTTCTTTTTCTAGCTCCTTGTGGTTTGATGTTAGGTTGTTTTACTTAACATGTTTTTTTTTGAAGTAGGCATTTATTTACTATAAACTTCCCTTTTATTAATAAAACTGTGGTTACTGTACCCCATAAGTTTTGATATGTTTCCATTTTTATTTGTCTTAAGACATTTTCAAATTTCCCTTCTAATTTCTTCTTTTAACCCATTTGTTGTTTAGGAGCATGTTGTTTAATTTCCACATATATGTAAAATTTCCAAAATTTCTCTTATTATTGATCTCTGGTTTCATATCATTGTGGTTGGAGAAGATACTTGATATGATTCTGATCTTCTTAAATTTGTTAAGTTTTGTTTTGTGGCCTAACATATGATCTATTCTGGAGAATATTTCATGTGTACTTGAGAAAAGTGTATATTCTGCTGCTATCAACTGGAATGTTCTATACATGTCTGTTAGGTCCATTTAGTCTAAAGTGTAGTTTAAGTCCAATGTTTTCTGATTGATTTTGTGTTTTAATGATCTATCCATTTCCAAAAGTGTGGTATTGAAGTCTCCTGCTATTACTGTATTGCAGTCTCTCTCTCTCTTCAGATCTATTAATATTTGCTTATATATTTAGGTGCTCTGATGGTGGGTGCATATATTTACAATTGTTACATCTTCTTGATGAATTGATCCCCTTATCATAATATAATGACCTTGTTTGTCATATTTTACAATTTTTGACTTAAAGTCTCTTTTATCTGATGTAAGTATAGCTACCCCTGCTCTCTTTTGGTTTCCATTTGCATGGAATGTCCTTTTCCTTTTTTAAAAAGTTTTTTATTTTATTTTTATTTTTGTAAAAATAGCATCTGGCTATGTTGCCCAGGCTGGAGTACAATGGTTATTTTCAGACATAATCATAGTGCACTACAGCCTCAAACACCTGCAATCAAATGATCCTCCTGCCTCAGCCTGTGCAGTAGCTGGGACTATAGGAGTGCACTGCTGTATCTGGTCACACTTTCATTTTTATTCTTAGCTTTCTACCCCTTTCTATTCTCCTTGAATTCCTATAACTTGAATATTTGCTCTTTTGATGTTGTCCCATAAATCTCATAAACTTTCTTCATTCTTTTACAATTTTGAAGTTTTGATGTAGAATAGAATGTATTACAGAAATAGACTTAATAAAATTCTGTTGGACAACTGGCTTAAGGAAGGACTATCCATAATGACTACGTATCTTAGTATGTGCAATATGCCTTATCTGTCAATAATACTGAAGCTCCACTCTTTAATGTCCCTACCAATTTATCGTGCCTTTCACTAAGTGCTTAATACAGGGTAGGCATTATTATTACCATTGATAATGTTACTTGTTATTGTTCTTACTTCATGCCACAGAGATTTATTCTGACTAATTGTTTCATTCAGTCTGGGAGAGAGAAACACTGAAATCAATAAGAAGAGTCCAGCATTTTTTACTGGTGGACTTGGTTAGCTTCTAGGGTATAATTTATATCTTGAACTTTCAGGCCAATATGCATGAAGGAAATGCTGTAGACATAATCTTATCAAGCCACGAAAATCTACGGTGATCAAAATTTCTAGTTTTGTTTTAATGATGAGGGCCTTTCATCTGAAGGAAAGTACTTTGCTATATTTGCTAAATCTATTTTCAAGTTGTTATAGGTTCCATCTTCTTTTTTTTTTTTTGAGACAGAGTCTCACTTTGTTGCCTAGGCTAGAGTGAGTGCCGTGGCATCAGCCTGGCTCACAGCAACCTCAATCTTCGGGGCTCAGCGATCCTACTGCCTCAGCCTCCCGAGTAGCTGGGACTATAGGCATGCGCCACCATGCCCGGCTAATTTTTTGTATATATATTTTTAGCTGGTCAATTAATTTATTTCTATTTTTGGTAGAGATGGGGTCTCGCTCAGGCTGGTTTCGAACTCCTGACCTTGAGCAATCCGCCTGCCTCGGCCTCCCAAAGTGCTAGGATTACAGGCGTGAGCCACCATGCCCGGCCCCTAGGTTCCATCTTCTTAAACCCACTTTAATATATCTTTTCTTCTTATTTTAAGAATACTTTAAGTTGGGGTCAGGAATAATACTCATTTAAAAAAAAAACAACTTTTTATTTTGATTTTATTTAAAATCAAAAGGAAGAATATAATCAACACTTAAGTCCTCACAATCTATATCTGACAATTATCACTTTACCACATATACTTCATCTATGTATTTTTTCACTAAAACATTTTAAATTGTAAATCATATGAAATTTTATTCCAAAATACTTCAGCACATTATCCTATGTATCATGGGAACATTATACCTCCTAATAAATGAATAACCATTTCCTAATATACTGTCCACATTCAAATTTTTCCAATTGACCCCAAAATGTCTTTTATATAGTTTTTCAAGTCATGCTCTCACCAAGGACTACCCAGTATATCTGTTTGTATATCCTACGGCTCTTATAAGCTAGAACAGTACTCCTCTCCTCCTCCCTTTTTTCTTTTGTCTATGTGTAAATACACTGGGTGAGTTGTCTTATAGAATGTTCCTAACACAGTGTACTCAAAGCTCATTGTGACCACAGGGCTGGGGGCTAGAAGTAAGGAGAGCTCTCTGACAGGATGTTTTTAGGAATCATCATGAGATGGCCCTTACGGATTCCCTTAATTTTCACTTTTAATATTGATGCAATTTTTATGCACTCATAAAAAATGATAGAATTGGGACATACTTCACAATTTAGTTCCCTAATCTCTTTTTATTTTCTATTATATTGCTGAAATTTTCATAATTATTTTTCTTTTGAAATTGACCCTCCAACTACCCTTCACATGTGCTTCTTATTCAGAATTTGAGATTTGCTAGGCAGGAATGTCAGAAAATGAAAGAGGCAGAGGAGTCCACCAGGGCTCCCCTAATAAAACGGTCTATGCCATGGTTATGACAAATCAAGACTCTACATTGTGTTTTAATCTGTTAGAGTTATTTTGTATAATAAAGTTTTTGCAAGTAGAAATGCTTTCAGCAACGTTTCCAATTTTAAGACACTATATGTAGTTTTTTTTCTGTTTTATTTTATCTATTTTTTAATTGATTGAGTTAGCTAGAGCTAGATCAGCAAAGTCAAAAGCAGTGGACCAATTGCCCAGGGTTGGTGGATGCAATCAACCTTGGCGGGTAAACAGAGTTTACAACTCTTCATGAGCAGTTTTCTACAATAGTTTAACAAACACAGTTTCAAAAAACAAATATTTATAACATCAAGGTTACCAATAGAAATACTTAAAACTAGTAAGACAAATTTTTAAAGTTTAGAGGAAAACTCTTTCCTCATCTCAGTTACAGAATTAGATAGAAACTCAATTTTTGATGACAAAATACAGAATAGGTATAGATTTTACTTGCATTTTATGATAATAGTATGTATAGTCTCAATTCTATTATATTCTATTATATTGAGATAAAGTAGTTATAAATATTGTCCTTTGCATTCTCAAAAATACTTGCAAAAATAACTTCCTGTTTCCTTGAACATTCCTGCTTAAAATAAAACAAAGCAAACAAATGAACAAGCAAAATAACATTAATATAACTGAAGACTGAATCAAAGATACTAGGGCTTGAACGGTTTGCTTACACATAGTGTACTATATGTTCTTGATTAAGCATCATTAAGTTCCTTTCCTTTCCTTCTTCCTATATATGTAAAATATGTTTCTTTTTTTTTTTTCCTAAATAGCTAAGCCATCCCTAAGAATTTTTCTTTAATTTTTTTTCTCTGTGAAATTGTTTTGAGGAATAGTCAGATCTGCAGGCTCTCACTCTAATCTTTCCTTCAGGAAAAGATCAGTCTGCTTGACTGATATTGAGCAGAGGCATGCAGGCATTCAGGAATGAATGAGATAAGACTGCAGATGCTCATCCTTTTTACTAGATGAGCAAGACAATATTAAAACCAATCCTCCACTTCAGGGGGGTAGGACACTAGGCAGGCTCAGAATGGCCTACCAAGGTGGGAACTTCTTCCACACTGGCCTTCCTGCTTTCTCTTTCTCTGTTCATGTCCACCGGAGGGATGGACAGACCCAGCAGCCAGGTAGTTTTGGGCTTCACTGGTATAGGACAATAGTCCACATTATTATTTGGATATTTTTGCACTTTACTCCTCCTTTGGAGACCAAAAGGTATGAGTGGAAATAAGGCTTATTATACATTTTCTAGTTTGAAACACTGGATTCGAGAGTCTATGTCTTAGTAGGGTTGATTTTGGCTTTATCGAAATAACTAGGGATTAACTAGAAGTCCTGGTCCCCTTTCACAAAGACCATAATTTCTACCTTCAAATAGTCCATCCTTGGAACGGAGGTCTGTGAAGCGAATGTGGGAATTAGCCACAGGGAAAACAATGAGAGACGAAGGGCTGGAGGTTCAGATGACCAGGGAAAGCAGGTTTAGTGGAGTCACAGGTAACTTAAGAGATGGTCCAGCTGAGTTGTTGACCAGTAGGGCGAACCTCTAAGGGGTGTGTGGTGGTATTAAAATATGTCTGCCAATTTTTCAACACTCCTCTTATCAAGATGTAGAGTCTGTATTCCCTCCCCTTGAACCTGAGCAGTGTTGTAGTAGCCTTGACGAATAAATGTAGCAAAAGTGATGTTGTTTGACTTCCAAGGATAGGTTAGGAATGGCCATGCAGCTTCTGACAGTTTCTCAGGAGACACTTACTTAGGGAGCCTCAGCCGCCATGCGAGAAGTCCACCTACCCTGCAGTCACCAAGTGGAGAGACCTTCTAGAAAGAAAGAGAGAAATGTCCAAGGAGCTTGAGCTGTTCTAACCTGCGACCGTTTGAATCTTGAAGTGCCAGACATGAGTGAAGAAGCCTTCAAGACAACCCCAGGCCCAGCCACCTGACTGCATCTGCCTAGAGGTCCCAAGGGAGAACTGCCTTGATGAGTGCATTCAGCCAAGATCAGTGAGAAAAACAAATGACTGTTTTTTTTTTTTTTTTTTTTTTTTTTTTTTTTTTTTTTGAGACGGAGTCTCACTGTGTTGCCCGGGCTAGAGTGCCATAGCTTCAGCCTAGCTCACAGCAACCTCAAACTCCTGGGCTCAAGCGATCCTCCTGCCTCAGCCTCCTGAGTAACTGGGACTACAGCCATGTGCCACCATGCCTGGTTAATTCTTTTCTATATATTTTTAGTTGGCCAATTAATTTCTTTCTGTTTTTAGTAGAGATGGGGTCTCGTTCTTCCTCAGGCTGGTCTTGAACTCCTGACTTTGAGCGATCCTCCTGCCTCGGCCTCCCAGAGTACTAGGATTACAGGAGTGAGCTACCATGCCGGGCCATGATCAACTGTTTTAAGCTATGTTTGGGGATGACTTTTTACACAGCAATAGATAACCGGAATAATGCATTAAATCACTGCAGAATACATTGGAATCATGATGCTTATAAACTCAAATTCTCTTATGAAAATTCTGTTAAAATGTAAATTGATTGCCTTCCTGCTGAAGTGGTTGGTGCCCTGGTGAGGAAATTAGTCAAAAAGCATGTGTCCATCCTGGCTGTGCATACGTGTGAAAAGCAATGAAATGAAGTTCATTTCTCTTTATTAGGGGTGTTCTAGGAAACAACAGGACCATGTGATGTAAGGGGTAGCCTTCTGAGAAAATTTTCCTGTTTGATAAAAAAAGATTTGGGAGGATGAAGGCTTCCCTTCTAGCCTCTAGGTGTGCTTGTGTGCAGGGTGCTGCCAGGCATCTACCTGCAACCATGAGGTGACAGAAACCAACTCCTGACATGGCAGACAGACGGGAGACCAGTAGCTCCATCTTCATTTTCCTTCTGAATTAACTGACCTGGAACTGCCAGCCACTGGGCTTGTTGTTATATAAGAAACCTCCTTATTTAAATCCCTGTTAGTGAAATTCCCTATTATCTGTAGCCCAAAGTGCAACCGATACACTTGAAATAGTGCTGTTTCTGAAGAATGAGTTTCGTCTTTTTTTTTTTCTTTTCTAAATTTTAAATCCCTTAGTGCATTTTCCATGAGTTTGCCCGGTTCCAAAAGTCACAAAAGAAAGCTGAATAGAAAATTAGTGCATAATAAAAGCAGGAGATAGTTTGCTGGATTTTTTTTTTGCCCTTGAGGACACTGACTCTGCTTTAGCAAGTAGAAGAAAATTAGTAAAAAAATTTGTTTTTGTTCCTTCCTTTTTGTAAATTTCCTTGTGTAGAAAATTTATTAGGAGTTCAAAAGTGATGTATGAAATGCCATGCTGGATAGTTCTCTCTGATAATTTTTGTAATAAGCTGTCACAGGTTGAAACGAGGTCCTTCTTTGATTTTAATATTCCATGATGGCCAGCTGTTGTGGGCTGAATTGTGTTCCCCCAGAATTCACATGCTGAAATCCTAACCTCCAGTACCTCACTCAGAATGTGACTGTATTTGCAGATAAGGCTTTAAAGAGGTAATTAAATTGAAAGGGGACATTAGGGTGGGCCCTAATCCAATATGACTGGTTGTTTTAAGAAGGGAAGATTAGAACATAGAGAGTGATATCAGACACGTCCACTCACAGATGGATGGCTGGGTGAGGACACAGTGGGAAAGTGGCCATCTACAAGCCAAGGAGAGAGGCCTCAGAAGAAATCAAACTCACTGCTACCTTGATCTTGGACTTTTGCTTCCAGAATTGTGAGAAAGTAAATTTCTGTTGTTTCCGCCACCCAGTTTCTGGTATTTTGTTATAGTAGCTGTAAAAAACTAACATACCAGCTATATAACATTTTTAAGTTACGGTGTTTTTATCCCTTCACTTTATCACTCATAAATGGAAGGATAAAAAAAAACAAAAAAACTGTGGCTTAAGAGACATTTCCAAATAAGTTAAAATGCTATGTTATACCCAGTTCCACTGCGTTTGATAGAGTATAAGATTTTTATTAATAATCAATTTCATCGTATCAGCACACTGTACGTTGAATACATTTTTGAAGATTATAGTGACATCAAATTACTAGATTGCCAAACTTGCCCACAGTTCCCAATCTAATCTTGGAAAGAATAAGGGACTTGGAGAAGTAAAGACTGTGGTGAGAAAAGTGTTTTTTATGCAAAGAGATTGTAGAGCCCTTCCTGTGATAATGAGCTCTTTGTGAAGGAGATGGAATAAAACTTGAGAGTCATTGATTTTAGACTGTTGATAACTATAAGACAAGGACGCTAGAAACATTCCTAACACTTTAAATTCATAGCGGATAAGGGAATACTTGAAAGATTTTGTTTTTCCTCAGGGTTCCTAAAACAGTAATTAGATTGTTGCCTACATAATAAGATTCATGATCTGTTGGATTCACTCATTTTAAGATTATTTAGAGGAAAATTTGTTCCCTTTGTATAATAATTTATGACATGATTAGTCTTGTGGCCTAATTCTAAATTCAGTTCTCAAAACAGTTTGTCCCTAAGTAAATTGCAATGTTGTTTTCTATTTAATTCCCTAAAAAAGGAAAATCCAATGGAAATGTCCTTGGTAGTATTTATTTATTATTACACTACAATTAATGGAAATATGTAGTTATTCCTCTTTTCCCCTCCTGGGATCATTTTGATACTGTGGAAATTACCCAGGATACTTTGTAATAAAATAAATATAATAGACCAACAATTTTATCTAGGTTTTCTCAGGTCTCCTTTGCAAAATTAGCCATCAGGAAATATCTCATGTACCAAAATAGAACACTAGTATATACAACAAATGGTAGTTCTTAAACTGTAGTTCATAGCAAAAGATACACAGAAAGCTGACATTTTTTAGTGTTTTCTTGCCCAGTTTTCAATGATATTCTTAGAAATAAAAAACTGCACTTATAAAAGAAAGCCAATTGCCTTTGACATATTAATAGGCAAATTTGAGAGAAATGATCAGTGGCTTACTGGATAAAACTTAATAAAACTTGCCTGATTATAATAAATTAATGATCAATAATTAGAAAAATAAACATATAAAAATAGAACTTTTTATTTGGAAAGTTTGGAACTATCATCTACACAATTTTAAACTTTGTAACTGAGAAAATAATTTACATAAAAAAATTGCAATAATTAGAGGCAGAACCAACTAATCATATTGACAAGCAATTTGCCCCAGGAGCCTTAAGGAAGGCCTAAAGAGTTTAATGTTTAAAAATATTTTTAAAAGAAATATTTTTAAAAAGAAAATACGATTCTGTGAAAAGATTTTTCTCATTTTGTAAATAATGTATTAAATTCTACTATTCTACCAAATTCACCTCCTTATTTTTATTTAGATTACCAAGACTACAAATGAATATCTGTGTGTGTCACGGGGGAGGATTACACCAAATTATCTCCTTTGCAGCTATAAGTTTCTGTGGCTTCATTACAAACAGACCATGACCTTAATCTAGCACTTACTCTGTGTCAGGCACCATTTTAAGTGCTTTGTAAAGTACCCTGTGAGTCTCCAGGTTTACACTGCAAGAAAAAATGACTAGCTCCAAATCAGAGAAAAATTTTGATAAGTAAAATTCTAAATTCAAGTTTTAACTAAAAAGTACATGATCTGCATGGTCCCAGTATTCTGAGGTATAAGGGGAATCTCATCTTTAATTCAGGGGCTCTTGGTTATCCTATAATACGCATTCTTTACTAGCAGCTGGGCCCATGACTGCTAGTAAGACTACATTTCCCATCCTCCCTTGCGGTGAGGTATGGCCGTGACCAAGTCCTGGCCAGTAAAACAGAAACAGAAGTATTGTGGGATAATTTGTAAGAATCTAATTTATGAGACCATGTATATGTTATTATCTGTTAGATAACCAGATTCTATTGTTTTGGTCGCCTCTTTGGAAGGGATTTTGTGCTATGAATTAACAAATCCTGCTAAATGATTTCTGTATGTTCCAGGGTGATGCAGCATCAGCATGGCAGACAGCCAAGTTTTCATGTGCTTTTTTTTTTTTTTTTTTAATGCTGAACACAATAGAAAGAAGAAAGCAGGAGTCAAGCCATTGAATCTACGAACTGAAGTTCAGAGATAGGACATGAAGCAGTAAAGTAGTAGAAACGTAACAGATCAGTTAAGTCTGTGTTCATCCTAGAATCATTGAAGAATTAGTAAGTCACTATGCTAGAGCAAGAAATGTTTACTTTTATTATGTGAGAGTCCTGTTCATTTATAAACTTGGTTTTAAGGATTCTCAAGCTCATTGGCCACTGCCTTGGAAAGAACAGCTCACATTTTAATATGTCTCACTGCCATAGAATGTATGTTCTGACACATTGTCTAAATTTTCTCCTTTTCAATTCGTTACATTATATATTTTAGCAATTTTCAAAACTAGTACTGATCCATGAAATCTCTCTCTCTGTTTTTGTACTTTTTGCTTCCTTAGCTGAGGATGTCCTTTCTTATCTAGCTGCCTGACTCCTATAGAACCATGGCCCAACTGGAGCATCTGTCTTTCTGGGGGTCCCTCATTTTCAGAAATCTGACTTAGAGACCTCATTGTGTGTCCCCCGCCCTTGTGCATACCTTTACAATGCACTTATTACTCAGGATTGTGGCTTTGTTTGTTCCTCTCCCTTCTCCACTGGACCATAAACTCCTTAAAGTTATGGATTATGCCTCTTATTTCTGTATTCCTAGTTTCTAACAAAGTGCCTGTCTAACAGCAAATATGTAATACATTCTTCTTTCTTTAAACCTATTTTTCTAAGATCTGAGATTCAAAAAATCTCAAACCACATTTTTCTTTAATACACATTTAAAGTTAGATTTATTGAGGGACAATTGATGTTCATGGACAATAATATTAACCCTTCAAATTGTATGAGTCAATGCATTTTTGGCACATGTATGGAGTCCTGTGACCACACCAAAATTACAATGTAGAACATTTTCATGACTGCCAAAAGTTGCATTTGCTGCTTTGCAGTCAACCCCCTACCCCATTCCCAGCCCCTGGAAACCAGTGCTCTGATTTCTGTCTCTGTAGTTTTGCCAGTGCTATACTGTCATATAAATGAAATCATATGTAGCACGCATTCTTTTTGTCTGACTTTTTTCACTTGGCATAATGTGTTTGAAATCTATCCATGTTGCACATATCAGTAGTTTATTCCTTTTCATGTATAAGTAGTCTCCATTGTTTACATGGTCTAAATGTGCTCATCCATTTAGTGGACACTATAGTTGCTTTTAGTTCATGGCCATAACCATTCGCATACAGGTTTTATATGTGCATACATTTTCATGTCTCTTGGATAAGCATATAGGTTTGGGATTTCTGGGTTATACCGTACGTGTTTAACTTTATAATAAAATGCTAAACTTTCCCAAAGCAATTGTATCAATTTACACTTCTGTAAGCAGCATCTGCAGTTTCCAGTCCATAAGGGTTTTAAAAATGAATATCATAAGTATACGTGTACTTGATTTTTGGTTTTATACTTGTCAGATATTATTAAGTTATTTTAAAAATGTGTAAAAAGAAATGGATAGATATGCTGAGGCCCAGCTTTTTTTTTTGGTTGCCGGAGTAGAAAGATATTAAATAGGATCTGTTCCTTCCCAAATACTGGTTTTAGTTAGTGCTACTTCAAATTCCTTCATTGCAGTGTCTTTTTTTTTTTTTTTTTCCTTTCAAGTAATGTTTTCTGGAAATACTTGTTACAATTCAAGGTTCTCGGGAAGCTGATCTGATCAGAGTTTATCAGGACTATTTTCTAAAGGCCTAGGGAAGAGTTGGGTAGGGAGAGCCATTCAGAGAGGGGAGTGTGAGTACAGGGACAGCTGGCTGGAGGGTCGGCCCCTGAGTGAGGAGCCAAAGATGGGAAGAGCAGAATGCCAGGGTGAGGGAGAAACATAGCAAATGACCAACACCCTGTCTGGGAGGACACCAGAACAAGAAGCCCCTTTTGCTTCTCTCAGTCAGCTGTGGCAGTAGATCCGGGTTTGAGAGCCGGCTGCCCCGCTTTCTAGTTCTGTGGCTTTAAGCAAATCATATAACCTCCTATTTAAACATCAGATTTTAAAAGCCTGGGATGTTGAAGAAATAACATTAGTTCCATCTGTATCAAAGAAATATTGTTGAGATGTACTATTAAGTGCAATATATATATTTCTTGAGAGTCTTCCTTGATTTGGTCAATGCTTTTCTTTCCTTTAATTCTCTTGTGTTTAACCTTCTTTCGGTTGTTGTTGTATACTTACCATATCCATGGCGTTCCCCTCTCAGACTCATTTAATATCTTTTCCTGTCCCTTTAGACCTTCCTATTCATTCTGGAATCTGAAGCACTGTCATAAATTCTGTTCTACCACCATCCATCTCAGGCCCAGAGAACAAAATTGTGAGGCTTTAGATGTGACTGGGCTGTGCCCTTCAGTTTTGGGTTCTGTGATATGTCAAACAATATTCAATACATTTCAATGAACTTGAAGTGCTAGAAGGAGCCTTCTTAATTCTTGAGGGCATATGGGAATCCTTCTGTGACTTGCTTGTAGTTTATAAGATAAGCACCAGCATCTTTTCACAAGTGCAGTTCAGTCACGGCCATTTATAAAATGTCTACATTTTCCTAGAAGCGTATATTCCCTTTCTATTTATAGCTGCATTTGTTTTGCCTTCTTCGCTTTCCAGCATAATGTTTATTTATAAAAAGATGTCATGTAATCCTTTCAATGCCCTCTATGATAGGAAAGATGAAATGAAGTTTGTTATGAATTTTTTAATGGGGTAAATGACTCGCTAGGGAAAACAAACGTTTATGCAGTGATGTCATCGGTGATGGTTCCAAGGCCTCATTGTTCTCTGGGGACCTGCTATTTCCACAGGCCATCTAGCTCACAGTAAAACCAATCTCAAAATAATGACAAGAGTGAGGGCCGAGAGTTAACGAATTTCTGAAGACCATAGTGCAAAGGAGATTCCCCTGTGCTTAGCAGCCCGTTATCCAGACCGAGTGGAATGAATCAAAATTTCGATCACAGGCCTCTTAAATCTAACGTCAGCCAGCAGCAGTATTTGACACGTTGGATAGGGCTTGGCTTGGCTTGCTTTTCAGATACCGAGTGACCAGCACAGCAGCCCACAGAAGGTGACCAATGACTATTTGCTGAAGAAAGGAAGCCATGAAAAAATGTTCTCAATAAAATTGGTAGTATAAACACAAAACATTTACATTCTTAAAAGGAAAATGTTCCTGTTAATGGTCGAATGTTTGTGTCCCTCAAAAATTCATATGTTGAAATTCTAATCCCCAATGTGATGGTATTTGGAGATGGGCCTTTGGGAGGTAGTTAGGGTCATGGGCGTGGAGCCCTCATGAATGGGATTAATGAATGTACTTATAAGAAGAGACACGAGAGAGCTTGCTTCATTTCCTTCCTTCCTTCTCTCTCTCTCTCTCTCTCTCTCTCTCTCTCTCTCTCTGCCATGTGAGGACACAAGAAGATAGCATCTGAAAATCAGGAAGAGTTCCCTCACCTGAATCTGTTGGCACCATGATTTGGATTTTCAGAACTGTGAGAAATAAGTGTTTGATAGCAGTCTATGGTATTTTTGCTCGAGCAGCCCAAACTGATTAGACAGTTTCTAAACGCTTTATAGGGATTTATTCATTCATCAGCAATGTAAGTGAGCTAACATCCAATATGCATATCAGGAGTAACTCTTTATCAGTTCTTTACACTGGTACCTCTACTATGCAACCTTTGTTAGCATTGTTTTAAATTCTGGTGTGTACTTAAAATGAATAAAGCTGTACTCCTTTAATTATATTGTATAATTCAGTTTAATCTTTCAGAATGACTTTTCCCCAATTACTCCGAATTAATACGATTTTATTTGTTTCCCAAAAAGCAATTTGAATATTTTTCTTTATATAGGATGGTACGGATGTTTACCATTAGATTACTATTGATTAGTGATAGAGTCACTATCCTTTCTCTCCTTCCATAGTAATAGAACTTCAGGTTTTTAGACAGATACATGGGTGGCCAGAATAAGCCATATTTCCAAACTCCTCACTTGCAGCTAGTTGTCGCTAAGTTCTGGTCAAAGAGCAGCTTTTGAGAAACTTCCTCAAGACAATAAAGACCACCATTTGAGCCCCTCCCCACACCCTCTTTTGTCCTTTGCTTCTTCCTTCTGGCTGAAATTTGCGTGTCATGTCTTAAGGTGGGGCAGCCATTTTTTGAACCATGTGGTATCTTGAGCTAGAGGCCTCATCTGTGGAAGAAGAGGATAGAAGTAACCTGGGTGTCTGAGGACTTCGTGAAACCATCCCAGCTGTGGACTGCCTACCTCTTGATTCTCATGAGTGTTTCGGTTCCTGTTATTTCTGTTCTCTGTTACTAGTAGTGGAGCCCTCTGATGCAGGACAATGCCAGTTGTGGTCACTCTTAGGAGAAGAATGATTAAAAGTGGGCGAGACAATGTTCTCATGGACTTCCAAAGGAGAACTTGGCAAGAGAGCAGACATTGCTTGTCATAGGACACAGGTCCCTGGGTTTGCGATTTTATCTGCACTTAGTGGCCCTGCTTAGTATCAGCTGCATATAGACATTGGAGGTGTCATCCCCTTGTGCTCCCTCTGGAATAGCAGTAGGAACTGATTGCACCAAGGTACCTGGTCTTAGCAGCTGTACTGGTAGTGCTGGGTGGGCCAGGCACATCCAGTGGCATATGTCACTACCTATTGTGGCAAGTTTTGTTTTTGCTTTAACTTTAAAAGATTGCAGATGCAGATATGTTATGATAGGTGGCAGCCCTCCATGGCTCTATTCCAACGCATTCTTAGGACAGGGAAGCAATGAGTTCTCATATGTTTTGCAAAATTAATGAGATGCCCAGGAATAGGGTGTCCGGAATAGTAGAAAGAAGACCCACGAGGCAGCTGGCACCTGAATTCTCATCTTGGCCCTGCTGATAGAAACACAGCATTGGGCAGGCTACTTAAAACTGCTCTGGTTCTCAGGTTTTGTAAATGTGAAACGAGGAAACTGGTTACAGGATTTCTAAGGTGAAAATGTCTAATTATCGCCATCACTGTGATAACTACCACACACTTTCATTGCTTTCTTTATAAGTATGCGACTAATCTGTTGCGTATAAATACAGTAAAAAGATCCTCTATATTTTATCAGAAGAAATAAAGCAACATTTTCTCATCTTTGGATAAGTCTTTTCGCATTAATATTAGTAAGAACAAGAAATAAATAGCATCTTGATTGCCCTTTGGCAAATGAAAGTGCACCATTTTTTGTCTGATTTGAACTTTAAAGTCAATGGCAACAATGACCTGAATGCCTCCCAGGTGTAACATGGGAGTGGCAAGGGTGGAGGTGTGGGAAGCGGAAGGGACTAGGTTTGATTCTGGCCACTCCATTTCCCAGCTCTATGACCCCAGCCAGTCAACTTTTCTTCTCAGTTTGCAGGTTTCCTCATAATAATTTTCCTAACTGCTACTGGCTAGACTGAACCCAAATTTAAACACCCACTTGGACCATTAATTTGGGGACCCGCCCAAAGGTGGCTAGTCCTTCTTATCTACCAGTTGTAGACAACTCCTCTTGCTTTCTGGGTGACAGGTGAATTTCCAGCACACTTTAGCACAGACTTAGAGTAGCCTGTGCCAACCCTCACTGGCCATCAGTTTTACCCAGGCAGCTTTGAAAATAGACAAATGCCCAGCCCCCACCTGGGGGTCAGACTTAGTTGATCTGAGGGTGGCGTTCCAGACATCAATACAGATGTTTTTCTGTCTCCCCTAGTGATTTTTTTTTCCCATGCAGTCTGGCTTGAGACGTGCTAGGGCCACCCCAGGCCACATGGTGGTCTTGCAGTGGGTGGGACAGAGGTGGAAAGAATATCACTGAGGCAAACATAGAGCCCACACCACAGCCATGCTGTGAAAACCCATTATTCGTTGCGTTCATTGAGACCCTCACCTTAGCTCTTGAGTAAAAACATGAATGAGCATTCAGCACTACTAGAAACTGCAAGAGCAGTCATTTCAGCTTCATTTTCATTAATAATAAAAATAGAGGCTGGGTGCGGTGGCACAGGCCTGTAATCCTAGCACTCTGGGAGGCAGAGGTAGAAGGATCACTCAAGGTCAGGAGTTCGAAACCAGCCTGAGCAAGAGCGAGACCACGCCTCTACTATAAATAGAAAGAAATTAATTGGCCAACTAATATATATAGAAAAAAATTAGCTGGGTATGGTGGCGCATGCCTGTAGTCCCAGCTACTTGGGAGGCTGAGGCAGGAGGATCGCTTGAGCCCAGAAGTGTGAGGTTGCTGTGAGCTAGGCTGACGCCACGGCACTCACTCTAGCCTAGGCAACAAAGTGAGACTCTGTCTCCAAAAAAAAAAAAAAAAAAATAGTAAAGGCACAAGACTTCATTTCAAAAAAAGTGTAAATAAAAATAAAAATGCAATATTTGGTTTTCTAATTGTGCTTCCCTGTTGCAAACAGGTCCTTAACGTGTTCCTAACATCAAACATCAGGAACTTTTATTTTGGAGGCAGTTTGTGGTTTTATTTTAAAGCTATTACTACCAAGAAAAAAAAAACAAAAAGAACCCAAAAATGCAAAAAAAAAAAAAAAAAAAAGAGGCATTCAGTAAGTACAACCACATTTTTTTTTTTAAAAAAGTAGACTGTGTGGAGTTTGAAATGATCTTCTCAATTTAAACAATGAGTGAGGACTTTATGTACTTTCAGCTTGATGAGTCGAACATTTGGGCAGCAGATAGAGGGAGGCTGGAGGAGACCGTGTAGGCATTTCCCAGATGCTTTCGCATCACACGCAGTGCGACGATTCCAGCCACCCAGGCACAAGCTTCTGGACAGCCAAGAAACAACAAAGCCACCGTTCTCCCTTTGAATGACTCTGCCTGTTGCACAGAAGGCAAATGTCTCTTTAGTAGTTTTTTTTTATGGTTTGCAATTTCCTGAAAAAAGAAAAGAAAACATCTCCTTAAAAAAAAAAAAAACTTCTGTATTTGAATGTCAGACACTATTCAAGTTGTATTAATATAGTAGAAAGTCACCAATAAACTTTCTTTGTTAGGAGAAAATGGCCAAGGATTTTGATCATAGACGAGGCCTGTCTAAAGCTGTTTTATCCTCATTCACTAAAACTGGCTCGCCTGCCTCACTTCCCTAATTTTCCACATGGCATCCCCACCTGCCTTTGTGAGTTCATCTTAAGGTGTTTCCCCATCCTTTTTTTTTTTTTTTTTTGAGACAGAGTCTCACTTTGTTGTCCAGGCTAGAGTGAGTGCCGTGGCGTCAGCCTAGCTCACAGCAACCTCAAACTCCTGGGCTCGAGTGATCCTTCTGCCTCAGCCTCCCGAGTAGCTGGGACTACAGGCATGTGCCACTATGCCCGGCTAATTTTTTTTATATATATATATCAGTTGGCCAATTAATTTCTTTCTGTTTATAGTAGAGACGGGGTCTCGCTCTTGCTCAGGCTGGTTTTGAACTCCTGACCTTGAGCAATCCGCCCGCCTTGGCCTCCCAAGAGCTAGGATTACAGGCGTGAGCCACAGCGCCCGGCCCCCATACTTTTTTTTTCTAAAGTCAGCCCTTGTTCTCTGCATTCTACTGCAGTAAGCGCCATAAGATAGACCCTCAGTGTCTCTTACTTGGACTGTGGTACCCCTCCCCCAGTCTCCTTGCTTGCAGGCTGTCTTCCCAGCAAGTTACCCTGAGCCCTGTTGTCAGACTGGACTTTTTACAACAAGACTTTTTATCTGTTATCATTGCTATGGTGTAGCAAGCATTCATTTTAATCTAATGGAAAGACCACAGACTTACCTGTTAAAGAGCTCTGAGTTGAGGCAGGGTGTGGTGGCTCATGCCTGTAATCCTAGCACTCTGGGAGGCCAAGGCAGGTGGACCGCTCAAGGTCAGGAGTTTGAAATCAGCCTGAGCAAGAGCGAGACCTCCATCTAGAAAGAAATTAATTGGCCAACTAAAAATATATATAGAAATAATTAGCCGGCCGTGGTGGCGCATGCCTGTAGTCCCAGCTACTTGGGAGGCTGAAGCAGAAAAGGACCGCTTGAGCCCAGGAGTTTGAGGTTGCTGTGAGCTAGGCTGACGCTACAGCACTCTAGCCAGAGCAACAGAGTGAGACTCTGTCTCCAAAAAAAAAAAAAAAGAGCTCTGAATTGAGATCCTAGTTACAAAACATACTAGCAAATAACTTCACTACTCTGAGCATCAATTCCTTCACTATAGCACAGAGATCAAAATGAAATTTTGTGGACTGATATTTGTCAAATACTGTGTGTAGTGTGTAAAATACAGTGGGTGCTTGAGGGATAAATTGTCAGCTACTTCCAAGCCCCATTACTTTCCCAGTTGTGTTCAGAAACTTGTTGCTAAAACCACTCTGCTTTATTATTGCCCAAGACATTGCCAGCTCTTTGCTATTTTTTTCAACTTAATTTGAACTTTGTGCTTAGAATGCTCACTCCCAGCCCAGTCTCCCTTCTCTAGAAATTCCTCAGGGACTACTTTAACACACAGTGCTTTCTTCCTCCCATGAACTCCTAACAGTTCTTTATGTTGGGAGATATTTCTCCATGGGTCTCCCATGTCATCCCAGACTCTGCATGTCTGCTGAGCAGAGGCACTGACTGCCTGTATTCTAGATGATCTCTTCAAGGATGTTTATATACTAATAGCTTTGGGAGACAGAGAGAATTTCTGCCTCCAGAGCAAAGGGCAAATTTGTTTTCTGTCCAGTATAACAAAAACAATGTGTCCCTCCAGAGCAAAGGCCAGGCAGACTTACTGCCCTTATAAAAGATCCCAGGCTTAGATTCTGTTACTGTAAGGCAAGCTACTGCATGTGTCAGGGTTACCTGGCTCTCTCTCTCTCTGTTGCCCTGTGGGAATTGGGGAACTGGTGTAAATGATAATACTCTGGCTATTGCTATTACTGTGAGCAACAAAGTCTTTTGTGTTCAATTCCTAGCGTGTTCTGGCCAGCATCCATGGTCAGACTATGGCAGGTTAACTTGTTAGCTTGCAAGTAAGATAAAAATCTCAGACTCTTAAGTTATTGACAACTATTACTATCATTATTTGGTTGTTATGGCTCCTAAATATTTTTTTTTCATAACAATCTGTTTTCTCTCCTTTTCCTTTATCATTGGTTTGTGGAGAAACTGTATCATTTTTTTTCATGTGAAATGTTCCAGATCCTGGATTGAGCTGATTGCCTCCTGTGATGTCATTTATCTTGTTCTTCTATCCCATGTATTTGCCCTCAAATTATTTTTTGCACTGATCTTTCAGCTTTCAATTACACAGTGTTTTCAGACCTCTCTTGAATCCTATTTAACTTTCACATATGCTTATTTTTTGGTCTTTGTTGCTACATTTAAGTTTCTTATGGGCAGGGATTCTTTTAGGTTTGCCTTTAAAAAATCTCCCACAGTTCCTAGTGAACGTTAGGACTAGAGTAATAGCATTTGCTGAATGAATGCTCAGGATAAGAATGATTTAGACAATGAGTATGGTCAGATGATAGCCAAACTTTTCTCCACCAGAGGGCGCAGCTACATTAGATTTAATAGTATTCCCAAATCTGCAGTTTTGTCTGCTTTGATTACTTGGGTGTTAGTACTTTATAAATGTAGCTGAATCAATTAGTAAATATACAAAAATGTATTAGCATCTGGGGGTGGTGGCCCACACCTGTAGTCCTAGGTACTTGGGAGGCTGAGGCAGGAGGATCGCCTGAACTCAGCAGTTCAAGGCTGCTGTGAGCTTTGATAGCATCACTCCTGGGCAATAGATTGAAATCTTAAGAAGAGAGAAGGAAGGAAGGAGGGAGGGAAGGAAGGAAGAAAGAAAAGAAAAGAAAAGAAAAGAATAGAAAAGAAGGAAAAGACAAGACAAGACAGGAAGGAGGGAGGGAGGGAAGGAGGGAAAGAGGAAGGAAGGAAAAAAGGAAGGGAGAGAGGAAGAAAGAGAGAGAGAAAGAGAGAGGAAAGAAAGAAAGAAGGAAAGAAAGGAAGAAAAGAAAGAAAAAGAAAGAAAGAAGAGAAGAAAAATGAATGCATTAGCAAATGCAGCAAATGGAGCCCTGGTCTGGTTACGAGTTGCCCTACACAGGAGCTCCAATGGAGAACAATGAAACCTCTTTTGACTATGGTTTCATTATTATTGCATTTCAGTCTACTATGTAATGAATTTGAAAGCCAAGACCAAATCTTGAGAAATGAGTTCCTGTTCATGTTTTCCATCAACCTCAAAGTGTATGTCAGTATACTCACACTGACTGCTGACATACAGAGCAATAGTCTGACTAGAAATTTTGCACCTTATGCTACTTTGACAGTTACAAAATAAACAGATCCCGAGTCACCTGTGGTGGTAAGGGTGACTTAAATAGTATTGCATCTCCCAGAAAAAAAAAAAAAAGAAATGGAAGAGGGTTGCTTTCTTAACTCTTAAGTGAATTTATTTCCTTTCGTCTTTTATACTTTGCTCAAGGAGGCCAGAGCTAACTGAAAAAATCAACTTTCAGCACTATTTCACTATTTTATTTTAGTTAATCTAAATGGTTCACCCTGAGAAGATACTGTATGTGGTTGCAGTGTTTTTTGAAACTCCATAGTTTAGTTTCCTATGCAACCACACGATGTCACATGAGGCTTGAGCTAGCCACCTTGTACAGGAAGATAAATATGAGCAGTTTCTACTTTCTGCTGCAAAGTTGCTCATGCTCTGCTAGAGGAGATTGTTTCAGTACAGGTGGGATGTCTGGGCGAAGTACGCACGAAGTCCTTCGTGAAGAAGCAGAACCTGTTGAGAAGGTAGGGGCGTGGGATGACCTGTTTCTTTCAGGATGGCTCTGGGATTCCTAAGCTTTGCTAGCACAGAGAGAGTGGTTGTCTACTGTGTCTTGCTTTTAATGGTAAAATATTTTGAAGGCACAATCTCTTGGGAGATTTAAGTGTGCTGCAAAAATTGGCTTTAGGAGCCCCAGGTGGTTCATGACAGAGTTTTGAGCACAAGGCCTTGTCTTAACTACCTTTATACCAGTTACTCTGAGCTTGGCATGTACAGGTACATAGAGAGTGCTCATTAAATGTGTGTTGAGTTGCATACAGGGATGGAAAGGACACAACTCAGACACACTGCTTTTGACTCTTGTTGGTCAGGCTGCACCTCTGCCTCTCAGAATCAGAGCAGGCGGAACACTACCTCCTCCTTTCACACCTTGACTCCAAGGGGCTTGTGAAAGCTATCTTTACCTGAGACCCTTATGGCCCACAATGGGGAAAACTGACACACAGCCCTCCCAGACGCACAATCAGTGCGTTTCAGCTCAGGTTTCCCCTTCTCCCCCCTTGTGGTGAACCAGCCAGAACTTTCTATGGAAACACTCCAGAACTGTTCCAACTGTCTCCAGGAACACTGGCTAAGTTCACCCCAAACAAATCAGTGAAGAGACCTCTTTTGCCTTTGAAGAAGGTAACAGCGGCGGCGCAGTCTTAATTTCTTCCTGGAATCAACACCCCTTCCCTTGTCCACCCGCCTCTTCTTTGCAGAGAACTGACCAGAACCCGGCAGCCTTGGGGCAAGAATTTGTGTAGGCGGCTAATTGGCACAAAGAAAGTTTGTATCCCGCTCCCAATCGTTCTCCCATCCTGCCCTCTCTCAGTCAGGACTGAGAATCAAATAGACGAATGACACGTTTTTCAAAAACTCATCCAAGACTTGTAAAACTGTCAACAACTCAGCAATACGTTCTGTCACTTTGACCTTCGATGCCGAGGTTAGCGCTGACCGCTAGATCGCGCTGTCGGACAAGAAGTCTGAGGGCCCCGAACCGCCGGGAACCCAGGACTCGGAGGGAGAAGAGGTGGGAGCAGAACCAGGGAGAGAGAGTGAGGGGGATGGAGAGAGAGCGAGAGGAAAGAGAAAGGAGAAAGGAGGAGAGGAAAGAGAAAGGAGAAAGGAGGAGAGGAAAGAGAAAGGAGAAAGGAGGAGAGGAAAGAGAAAGGAGAGGAGAGGGGAGGGGAGGAGAGGGGAGGGGAGGGGAGGGGAGGGGAGGGGAGGGGAGGAGAGGGGAGGGGAAGGGAGGAGAGGAGAGGAGAGGGGAGGGGAGGAGAGGAGAGCGGAGGAGAGGAGAGCAGACAGGAGGAGAGGAGAGGAGAGGGGAGGAGAGGAGAGGAGAGGGGAGGAGAGGAGAAGAGAGAGGAGGGGAGGGGAGGGGAGGGGAGGGAAGGAGAGCGGAGGGGAGAGGAGAGTTCTGCGCAGCGCCTTTGAAAGCATTTGAATTGCACTTCTGTCCCCTGGGGATGAGTGTACTTGAATTAGCTTGTGGATGAGAGTCTGGGTTCTCCTCAACCTGATGTACCCTCCTTCCTCTTCCTCTCATCCTGCTCTGGAAGTTTTGCATAGGGATCCTTTTAATGAGGGAGCGAGGGCGTTTGAAGGCAGTGGTGTGTGTTATCTACACTCCTTTACAGCAACTATTTTTAATGCCTTAAATCTAAGTATGTGAGCCACAATACCTCGAGCAAGAGAAGATGCCCACGCGGGTCCCCAGCACGCCGCTCTGGGCTGCAGAGCGCAATGTGCGTGCCCGGAGGGGCAGACGCCTCTTGCACACGGTCTGTGGCCTCCAGCCTTGGAAGGAAGCCCTGTACTGCCCTTGGCTACCGGAAAGTGACTGCTCATCTCCTGGGCTGATAGAGGTATTTGCAGCTCAGAGTCATAGCAGCAAGAAAGAACTCTTTTTAAACCAAGAAAATCAACACCCAGAGTGACATGCTCTTTAGTCAATACCACCGCCATCATATAAATTTTTAAAAGAGTGCATAAAGAAAGAAAAACGCGTACACACATACACACACACACACACACACACACACTCGACATCTGGGCAAAATGCAAACCCCAGCCAGCATGGGCTGGCGTGCAAAGCAGCAGTTTTACTTTTCCTTTTCTGGACGGGGGTGGTGGTGTCCTGGGGGCTTCCCTGGCTGCTCCAGGCCCCGGAGCTGGCCAGGGCCTTCTTGGACATGGTGCGGCTCGGCTGGGTGCCTGGACAGTCGCAAGTGTGTGTGGGGGGAATTCTCTGCTCCCAGGCTCTGTCCTTGTGGCTGCCACCCCGCCCTTCGCGTCTCTGAGCCTGGTTGGACCGGACTCCCTGCGCTGTGGGTGTGGAGTGGGGATGTAGGTGAAAGGCTGACCCAGGTGCATGGTCGGCTGTCCACAAGTTCGAGACAGGGGCTCAGTGGTTCCAGGGCTGCAAGCCTAACTGGGCTGTGCGTGACGCTGCTTTGCGCATGTCTGGTTATCTGTCCCCAGCACGTGCTCACTCACTGGGGGGTTTGTCAGACGATCGGGTTGTGAGGATTTGAAGGGGAAAAAGCCCATGCACTGTGTAGGTTCTTTGTGCGAGCTGCCCAGCTGGTCTTCGAGTGGGCCGTGTGTGTGCGCTCGGAGAATGTGCAGAGGTGGCGATTCCCATTTGTCTTCATTTTCTCGCTCCAGTCCTCTGTCTTGCTTCCGCTGGCTTTTGCTGGAGGCACCCTGTGCGTGGGGAGAGGCGCAGGAAGGGGGGCGCCCTGCAAGTTCTTGTCATTCTAAAGGCAAGTTTGGAGACTATCAAGCCTATTGGAGGGAAGGCAAATTTGCAGACATGTGATCAAATAGAGAAGAGGGCTTTACGTTGGGAAAATGTCCTCAGATTCTACTATTGTGGGCAGTTAATTCCAGGGACTCCGCTCCTTCATTCCCTCTGCAACTACCCCTCCCTCGTCTCCCCCCCTCCCGACCCCCTCCCCCTCCTGCCAATCCTCCGTAGTTCAACCTGGCAGTGGTAGCCCCAGGGCTTCACGAGGACAAAAGGGCGCTGAGCCTGTGCTGAGCACAGACATCTGTAATCAGAACCTCTCCTGTAGCGCTTCTCTGAACTCTTGGTGTGAGTGCCCAAAACTTCCTCCCGTGCGCCTTTGTGCAATTTGGCAACCCTGATTGCCAGACTCCCTGCTCAGGGACAACGGGTGGGGGCCCGGGGTGGGTGTGGAGCTGTAAAAAGAGGCGACGGTGCTGGCAGAATGTCAGCCCCCCCCCCCCCCGTTTTGCTTCTACAGCAGTGTGTGTAGGGATGTTTTTGGGTTTCAAACTTAGTCCTTTTTGTCCCTTTGACCCCGCGGGATTTTAAGGGCAGAGCTTTCAGTCCAAGGCTTCCCTCCCGGGGCCAGGTTTTCCTCTGGTCCTGGAGAGAAATTTCTACAGTAGATGGAACTTGTTCCTGAGCGGCTTCCTGTTCTGAGGACCCCTGGGTTTCATAGCTTTCCTCTCCCTCTCCCTCGGCTCAAATTAAGCTTCCCGGTTCCGTGCCGAAGCTCCAGGGGAGCGAGACAGGACTGGGAAAGCCATCCCATCCCTGAGTCCCGCGCGGGCGGCCGTCCGGGTTTCCAGTCGCCGCTCGCCGATTGAAAAAGACGGAAGGCGCGCCGCGTGCACAGACAGTTAGTTAATGGAAACCCTGTAAATCGGTTTTAAGTGCACCCAGGACGGAGGGGGAGGAAGGTGGAGGTGGTGGTGATGAGGGGTGTGAATAGGCTGGAGTGGGGGTGAATGCATTAGGCATCCTCACAGTTCTGAAGAAAAGGAGTCGCTTCCTTCCCCTATTGTTCCTAATTTAGCAAAATTTATTAAAGAAATCACACGGATAGGGAAACCCGAGCTCCCCAGCCCGCCCCAAGCGGAGGAGTACGCGGCTTCCCTTGGCAGGGAACCCGGCTGCGGCTGTCCCCCTCTCCGCGCCCTCCCCCCTCCCCGCCCCCCGGCGGGGCACTGCTACTACGGCGATCGCCACCTCACGCCGAAGGAATGCTCGAAGTATGCACACGTTCCCAAAAGTAGACCTCCTTCACCGCCGGAGGAGCATACATCACCCCGTGGCAGCAGTCCACCTTCTCAGGCGTTTCGTAACCGAGTAAACTGAGAGCTGGGAACAGCCCTCTATTAAGTAGCCCGCGGCGCGGAGTCTTTCCCACTTGGCGAGGGCGAGCCGCCGGGGACGCGTCCGCACGCCGGCAGCTGCGGTCCCAGGCGGTGTCCGCTCGTCCAGCCGCGCCGGCAGCTGCTCCCGGGATCCTCCTCCTCCTCCTCCTCCTCCCAGACCTCCCCGCCGGTGCCCACGCCTAGGCGGCCGCCAGGTGAGCCTGCAGAGTAGCGCCTACCACCCGGGCGTGCTGGGGCCACACGGAGCGCCAGCTTCTCCGACGCCGGGGAGCCTCTGTCGCCGCCGCTACCTCTGCCACTGCCGCCTCAGGTCAGTCTGGTTTCTGTCCCCTCTCCCTCACTCCATCACTCCGAAAGATAACGAGGGAAACTTGTTTCTAGCTTGCACCTTCCCGGGAGCCGTGAAGAATGTCGGGCGAGGACGTTTGGGCTTGTAATAGCGTAGCTGTGCCAGAGGAATCCCTGGTATACTGGGATTTTGTAATTCACTTGGGGTTTTGAGGGTAGACGGAATTGCTTTTCTTAAAAGCTGATGCAGGGCGGCAAGTGTGCGCGCAAAGGATCTTGTTCAGTATTTCCATTTGTGAAGGAATTTCGTCTATAGATGCTGTCGATTTTATCGAAGGGCGCGCCCGGTTCTGGGGCCACCCGATTTCCCTTATCTCGCGCCGCTGCTTTGCCCGGAGTGCCCGCGTGCGGCGGAGGCGCTGGGAAGGTATTTTGGTGACGCACGGTGCGGAATTCTTTGAAGAGCCGGCTAAGTGCTCTGCAGCTCGTCCAGGCTGCGCGGGTTTGTGTGGCATCTCGGGACAGATTCCTGGTCGAGTGTTCTGGCTTCTTCCTCCTCTTTTTTTTTTTTTTTTTTCAAAGCGTCCGAGGTGTTGGTTTAGGCCAGCTCTCAGGGACTCCCCCTGGGCCTACTGGAAGAAGCCCCCTGTCCAGCCTCCTCACCGTGCACTGGTCCGTGGGGCCTCTGAGGCGGTCTCCGGCTCGGATCCGAGACAGTGTGGGGACCAGAAAGCGTGGGGCAACTGGCTCATTTACGGAGCCGGCGGGGGTCCGGGGGACCCGGAGCCGGGGAGCAGGACAGGTACTCCAAATTGGGCATCATAAGGAACCCTCCAGTGACCAGTTCGGGGCTCCCTGGGACGGACATCCCCTCTCCCATCTCAACTAGGACTATGCAGCCTTGTAAAGAATGCTGGGGAGAGGGATGGGGCACGAAAGGAAATGAGCTCTAAGCTCTGTCTTGGTTAACTAATGTCGCGTGGTGGGTAGGAGAGGGGGTAGGTGACGCGCATGGGATCTGGAGGGACCCTGCGGGTGTGTGTGTGTGTAATTTTCTTTCTTTCTTTCTTTTTTTTTTTTAACTTGCCGCAGAAGTTAAGGAATTGGCCTCTTCAAGAGAGGCGTGAGGAGTGGGCAATTTGGCAGAAGGAGACGAGTCTCCTTAGCATCCCCCCCCCATGACTCATTTTCATTCATGAAGGTGAAGTGGGGGAATCCTCTCGGTGCCACGTAGGGGCCGCCGCTTTTAGACATTTATGTCTGAGAATGCGCAGTGAAATGTTGCTAAGCATTCAAATGAATGTTTTGGCTAAAAAGGAGAAAAAAAACCTTTTTCTTTTTAAAACATATAGACGGAATGCCTGGCTAACTGCGCGTTAAGATACCACGAACCGAGATTTATTCTTGCTGCTGAGTCAGGAAGCCAATAGGTGGCGCTCTAGACTCAGACAAATTGCTTCCACCGCTCAGGTTTTTGTTGAATTCGGCTGTTTTTTAAAAAATCTGCACACAGCTTTTCGGTGGGGTCGACTGTCAGCCTTTAACTTCTCGCGAGCACGACTGCCAACTGCGTTGGAAATAATTGTAGCAAAGTAAAGGCCAGATGATGGGAACAATGGGCCAGTCTCACCTCTTGTTTTCACTGATGTAGGAGAGGGTTAGAAATGTCAAACAGTTGTTAATTAGGAAGAAAGAAATTGCTAGAGCCCTTAGATCTCCTGGGCAGTGCCAAAGTTTTAATCTTGGCTTCGTGGAAAAGGAGCTCCAGGCAATTTGGCACGCCTGCTCATCAGACATTTAAAATGTAATTTACACTCAAGCGGAGGAAAGTTGCCCTAATACATTGTGCCAATAATTTGGAAAGACATGGTTGGAGATTGTCAGTTTCTTTTCTCAAAGAGGGCTCCATCTTTGGCTCATTTTTGGATTCCCAAGCAGGACAGCCCCCCAGCCCTGTACATTTTTCCTGAGGCCTACCTCGCCCGTTGCCTTACGATAATTTATGCACTTCAGAGTCAATTAATTCTCTTTTTATGTTTAGCCACTGGCAGCTTCCCAGTTCAGTTCATTGCTTGTAGCTTTTGTCTCTGGATTGGACCTTAGACTATTTTAGGAGATTCCATTCTGCAGACATGGGTTAAGCACCTGCTGTGTGCTGGGACACCACAAAGGTGAATAAGACTCTTTGTCTTTGAGGAATTAATAATCTAGTTGCAGGAAAAGTCAGAATAGAACACATTCTCCCCTGGAGCACATACACCTGTAATCTTCCAGGATAAATAAACAGTTAACTGGAAAGATTAATTTTTATTGCGAATTTTTATTTTAAAACATCTTGGAAAAACAGAAAAGAGGGTTTTGCCTCTTCTATTGGGCTGTCACTTTGTATTATGTATTTTGAAGTTGTTTTCTCCCATCTTGGGTAAAGGATTTATCAGATGTGAAAACAACACAGTTAGCAGGAGGGTCAGGTTTCAGCTGGATCTTACATATTTCTGTATAATCCATTTCAGACCTGAAAGAGCTGCAGATTTGTAGGCAGAACAAAATGAAGAAAAAAAGAGAGAAAAAAGGTTTATTATACTTTTCCAAATTGTCCTGAGACCACTAAAGTACAGCTACCTAAAGAGAGCAGCAGCTAGGAAAAAGCAGCCAAATAAAATCCCCAGCTGGAAGAGACATTTAGTTGAGTCAGGGATTAAATGACCTCTGGATTAGCCATCACCCAGGCAGGATGAAGTCATTCGGGGGCTGGTAAGGCCTTCGCCCGGGATGCTAAGTAGGACCAGTCTCCAGGAAAACAGGACCCTCTTTAAACTTGAACTCCCTCCTAGTGCCGTGATTAAACTTCTGTGGATGATCTTGACTTCCACTGCTCCACAATACGCCCATTGTGTGCTGGGCTAGGCCCTGTCGTTATGAAGGCAGATATGGTCGGGTTCTGGACTGGCTCCAGGCTCCAGCTCTAACCTGGTTCCGGGCCTGCCCAGACCCGGTTCTGATGCGATCACTGCTTCTTCCGCAGATCCCTTCATGCGGCTGTGAGCTCAGAGGCCCAGCATGCGGACCAGGCTTCCCCCAGCGCTCGCCGCCCTGGGCGCGGCCCTGCTCCTGTCTTCTATTGAGGCAGAAGGTAAAAAGCCTTTTCCTTCCCCCTCCCGGAGTGACAATGCAGGATTTGAGAAAGGAAAAAAAAACAAAAAAAACCCCACAAATCTTTCTTGCATCTATTGCTTGCTCTGTTTTCCCTGCGCTTTGTGCTTTCTCTGATGGTTTCTCTCCTCCAGAGAAGCACACTCTTCTCCTGAGGTTTGTCCATTTCCCAGCTCTCAGGTGCAGCTCTTTCGTATTCTGCTTAATCCATTCCGTACAGTGCTGTGTGGTCTCCTTGAGTGTGTCTCTGCGGTGTGCTGTCCACACTGCCACCTACGCTGCCGCCTTCCGAGAGGACCAGCCGCCTGGGAGGGAGCCACGGCTGTGCCCAGCGCCACCGACGGGACCCGCAGGTGGTACCCAGGAGCCCTGGAGCGCAGGCGCGCTTGCTCGCGGGCTTGGCTGTACCCACCTGTCTCTGGGTCTGCGACCTCGGTGACAGCACGAAATAAAAGTCTCCAACAGCGCTGGCTCTGCGCGTCTGTGTATTTTGTGGGGAGCTCAGCGGGCGAGGCGGCTGATGCAGGCAAATAAAAGAGCCCGCGGTCAAACCGCCTGTAGGGGTGGGAGACCTGCCGCCTTGGGGCCACGTGTGGCCTTCTGGATCCTTGACGGGTCCTTTTGACTGAAACCAAATTTAAAACAGAACAAATCCTTTTCTTAAAAGGGGTGCAGCAGAGAAAGAGGAAGCTCTTCTTGCCTCCTTTGGTGCGTAAAAAAGAACAATCTTGAAATCAGAAGGCCTCAGGTTCCTCTCCCCCCTGACCCCCTTGCCCACCGCGGGGAGATGGGGGCCCGGGGGTGTTCGCGTGTCCCAGGGTCGCTGCTGTCCCTGCCTGGTTCGCGGTGCTTCAGGCGCGTGGCCCAGACCAGCCCAGCTCAGACAGGTTGGGTCTGGGCCAAGCTTTTCAGCCCGGGAAGCCAGCGCACGCCAGAGGAGCCGGGCATCACCTCCAGCGCCCTCCCCTAGCTCCCTCCTGCCTCCCTCCCTCCAGGACCGCTCCGCTCCTCCGACCTTCCCACCGAGGGGGTCAGGGGCTCAGAGACTATCTGTACAACGACTCCGTGTGGCCCCGCCGTCTTGAAAATGAAGAGCTTTTGTTAGATTTCCAACCTCGTTTTTGCTGTGTGCACTTGATACCTTAATTTCTCAGTATTCACTAACCAATCCATTTCTATGTATTAACCCCATGGGTGCTTCTGTGTTCCCTCAATTATCATTGGAGACTTGACAAACTAGTTTTATTATTCTGCAAGATAAATGGGGTAATGTCATAAAAGACATCTTACAATTTTGTTTTTTCCAATACAGAAATGCTCCCAATGAAGTTAAGGGAGAAAATAAATACTTCTGCATGTGACAATTGTGGAACTTTCAGGGTGGGTTGTTCTTTTTCAGAGGTGGGAAAATTGGGACCGTTTCATGACAACACTGAGCTTTACAAAGTTTCTGTAGTGTTTGATTTTCTACTTCAAGATTGCACAGAAACTTAGGGAAAGCAGTGTTTCCAAAACGTATGGCATGCTTAGAAAAGTGACAGACACTTGCTGGCTCTTCTTACTTGATTAATATTTTGTGAATGTAGAGACTCTTCAGAGTGGCCTCGATGAAGTAATATTCAGATGAGGTTGGCTTTAATGTTCGTTTCTATGTCGTTGTTAGGAAGGAATTTTATTTGAGGAACACTTGGAAGCTCTACTGAAGATATTTTTAGATAATTCACTGAAGTGGCCCATTTATGGCTCATTAAGAAAATAGTTATTTGAAAATCAGAATGTTTGAGAATACTGGGGAAAAGAATTAGGTTGGAAATGATGTAAATGGAAAAAAAATCAATTCTGAATTAGATAATGGCTGGTTAGCAAAGTGCAGTTAAAAAGAATATTTTACTATCTACATTTGTGATTATTATCATATTTCTTATGTTTTATCTTTTTAATTTGTGTTGATATCCATATGGTATTTTTGCTTTCTTAAGCTGTGTGTTGTGTTTTTTTTGTCTCCCATCCCCGTATGTCAGTATTTAATACTTATATTTTAATAGTATTCATTTCTTTGGCCTTATACTCTAGTTTGGTAATGTCAAATAGAAATATAATTTGAGCCACAAATGCAAGCCATATATGTAACTTAAAATTTTTCTGGTAGCCACATTAAAAGAGAGAAAAGAAACAGGGGAAATTAATTTTAATAATATATTTTATTTAACCTCATATTATCATATCAACATATAATTAATACGAGAATTGGTGGTGAGGCATTTTACATTTTCTGTATTGAGAGTTTGACATTGGGTGTTTTTTACACTTGCAGCACATTTTATTTTAGACTGGCCACATTTCAAGTTCTCAATAGCCACATGGCTGGTTGCTCCTGTGTTGGACAGCACAGCCTTGGTGTTAACTACCAACTAAGTGGCCTCAGGAGCCTTTGAAAGGCTAACAAAATTTGTGGCCAAAGCCTTTCTGGGGACAATGGGATGGAAACAGAATTTCTTTGAAATATTTCTGTTGGGAGCAATTCAAAATTTCAGCTTGCAACCCTCTTTGGTACTATGCCATTTTGATCTTAGTCCTAAAGTAGCCATAGTTACTCTTTTTTTCCTTTTTATGACTCTTACTTGCACTCTTATATTCATACTATTTTCTCACCATTTTCTATTTACTTAATTTTCTATATATTGGAAATCCAATATATATATATATATATATGTATATTTATATTAGTAAAAAGGTTTTGGTATTCACTTTTTGCATTTCTTCTTTTTTATAGTGGTACCACTTTTGTCCTGTTGTTTTTCTTCTGCCTACTTGTCTAAACTATGGTATCTTGTCTTACTGAAGTAAAGATGAAAATAAGTTTTTTTTTGCCTTCAGTATTTTTAATTTTTAGCCACAGCATAGACTTTAGCAACCTTATAAGTTGGCCATACATTCTAGGCCAGTGCTCTGTATGGTCTCTAATGTATGAATTATTTTTGGTTCATGTAGCATACAGTGTGTTAATTATGCTTTAGAAAATGTAACACTTTGCATTTAAAGGTTAATGGCCAGTATTCCCTGAGAGTTTGGACACCTTTCTAATTAGTCTAGAATTTGAGATGAACACAAATTTTGTGAAAAACAGAGTTTTAATTTGGTAAGTCTGATGTATAGTTTATACTATATCATGAACAATTAGATATTATCAATTCATTGGTGAGTTTAAACTGTAAGCTTTGTCTTGTGTCTAGGTTAAGAGGCTAATTAACACATATGTCTATTAATCCTATAACGGATTTCAAACTAGAGGAGAACTAGAGTTCATCTATTCTAATTCTTTCATTTTCCAAATAAGAAAATGAATCCCAGAGAGGCTGAATAACTTGATCAACTAATACAATTACTTAGGGGCAAAATACAGACAAGACCCAAGTCTTCTAGTTTTTGTTAGTGCTGGTTTGGCCAAACCATGTTTCCTTTTTGCGTGATAACTGGTTGACTTAGTGGGTTTAGTGTGGGAACACAATCTGTAATGTGTACAAAATAATCTGTTGCTTGTCTAAAATATTAACGTTTCAACTAGTTATTTTTGGTATCTTGTAAACACAAATGAAAGGAATTTTTATATCATGGGGAAGATCATTAAATTTATACTACCTTTGCATGGAAAACATAAATTAATGCCTATCAAATATAGTAAACTCATCATACTTTGCGTACTTCTAAAGGTTTCTGTCATTAAGGTAGTATCCTTTCCAATGCTGTCATCACAAATATCAGGCTAAAGATCTTACTAGTTCATCAAGATGATATTTTAGTAGTGTGTGCTCAGCTTTGCTTTATCCATAACACATTATATACACTTATCAAAACTTATTGGACTATTCTCTCAAGCATCCATCTTTCCATCCATCCATCCATCCATCCATCCATCCATCCATCCATCCATCCATCCATCCATCCATCCTTCCATTCATTTATCTCTGCCATGGTTGGTAAATTCTTGGACATACCAAATTCTTGGACAAAATTCTTGGACTTTTTGGGTGCCATAATTTTAAAAAGTGTTTTTCTTCTTCTATATCAAGACAGACACTTTAGTTTTCAAATTATTTCAACAGGTGTGTAAAGCTAATACCAAATTCTATCTACGTCTGAATAGGAGATATCTGAATACCACATATTTATTATTGATTAGGCATCATTTGCTCTAATAATGTTTTTTTCATAGAGTAGGAAGAAAAATATATATATATATTAACAGGCAAACATATATAAATATTAGTTTCTAAAGTTAATTTTTGATTGAAACATTTCTTCTTTTTCACATTTAATCTAGTACGGTAGAAAACTGTATGCTTCACAGTCAGACCATGGGATGACAGTTTGCTGTCTATTAGCTGTGTTAACTTCTCTGAATTTCACTGACTCATCTGTAAAACAGGGATAATCTGTAAAACTCACCATTGGGTTGTTATTAGGGAAAAAAAGATACAATATATGAAACGACTAGCTCTCTGTTATAGAAGACACTCAGCAAATGTTAGCTATTATTAACATTCCTAAAATGTCCTAACTTCTGCCAATTTATGTAACAAAAATCTCATCAGAATGAGGCTTTCATAGCATAGTGCTTGATAACCAAAAGTATTATTCTAGATATGGAATTAAACTACTAGAGTTATAAATACTTAAAATTTTAGCCACTTCAATATTAGTATTCAGGTTTTATGACTATGTATCAGATTATCATTTATTTATAAATTTAGTTATATTTCTCTTGGTTTATCTTCTTATTCTATGCAACTAAGGCTCTTTGTGATTATAATCCATATGTAGTGAGTTCATATTTGAAATATTCCAGCATCAAGATTGTTTTGGGAAACACTCTTTGATGATGCAATGGTGGCTGTGAATTATTTTTATGTAAAAGAAAACATTTGCAAATTTATAATAATAAAATTACATTTTTGCATTGATTTATGTTGACATGGGTCACATACTCACATCCGATTGATTATTATTGTTTTCATGAAACACACAAGCAAGTGTATAACAAGAATGACAAGCCTGTGAGGTGGTAGATGCGATAAAAATGGCAAGGAGATAAGCCAGTGGGCTTTTTGTTGTACATGTGCTGGTCAGCCATTCTTTCTTCCTCTTGATTCCCACATGCTAGATCTTAATTGGTTGTGAGTATGTTGACATGGGTCACATACTCACATCCGATTGATTATTATTGTTTTCATGAAACACACAAGCAAGTGTATAACAAGAATGACAAGCCTGTGAGGTGGTAGATGCGATAAAAATGGCAAGGAGATAAGCCAGTGGGCTTTTTGTTGTACATGTGCTGGTCAGCCATTCTTTCTTCCTCTGGATTCCCACATGCTAGATCTGAGTTTCTATGAACACCTTAAAGTCCTCTGAAATGTTAAAGACTTTTCCCCACAGTCAATTTTTCAGTTTATCTGGAATCCTGGTCATTTGGATATCAACAAGGGGGGCTGCTGCTGCCCTTCAGCAGTTTTAACCTAATGTCTGCTGCTTCAGGTCAATTTCCTTCCAAGGTTGGTGGTACTATTTTTCCATGTACTGATTTTTTTTTAAAAGCATGCTCAGGCCAGTTGTGTCTGCCTTTGCATTAAATTTGTCCTGAGCCATTGCTATTGGAGCAATATTTTATAATGATATTCTTAATACCTGTTGTCCTATTAACATCTGTTGCATGCATGTTATACTAAGTGATGAGTACAGCTAAACCTCCAAATATGATTATAAACAGAAGAATGTTGAATAATTAAGCTTTGCATGTAGATTAATAGTCTAATCTCACTGCCTGTGTATGGATAGTAAGAACATAACATTCATTCCAGTTCTCGTGTATCCATTAAAAATAAAAAGCCATCTCCTACAGTTGGAGACAGTAGTTTATTAAAGCAAATGTTTGCTTAATTTGTTTTATTCCCATTAAAAGTGCTATTAATATTACATAATCCTTAACCCCAGTTAAATTCTATGACTCATGTCTCCAAGCTACTACTGTATTTTAATTGACCTTTGTAAAAACCTAAAAGGAGATTTTAATCTCCCAAAACATATGCAAAAATTCTGACTCACAAGGAATACTTTCAGAGCAAAACATGTTAAGAAGAGTATGGCTGAAAGTCATCTTACTTTGTTGACCTGCTTCAAAAGTAATCATTTTTAATGCACTGACCATGCACTGACAGTGAGTCAGTACAATGCTGCATGATGAGGCATGAACATTGTAGAGAGAATATCATTATAAAATATTTTGGAAACGTCTTTGTGTAATCACTATTGTACATGGAGGCTTTTGTTCATTGTGGGAAACTAAAAGCAAGTCAACATTTCATTGACCCATGCATGATGCTGTACGGTTTTGTATGTAAACTATTCCTTTCTGTACTTTTCAGTTATTCCTGTCATTGACTTCTCCAAGTTTTTATGCGCAGTCATGTCTTCAGATTGCTGATCCTTTCTTCACTATTTTCTTTAAGTTCTGTAAATAAATGTCCATAAATAAACATTGATGTTGTCTTTTCATAATTAACCATTGTTTTGTAAAGGACCATACTGGCATTTTAATCCAAAATGCCATTTCTAGTATGGAGTATACCTGCTGCAAAGGAAATAACAGTGTTGGTTTACACCTTGGAACATACAGCAAGTTGGTGTAAACAGGCAGAATAGTAGTTTTATAAACACATGAATATTACTGTTTATATACTTATAAATTATTAACATCCCTTATTATTTTTGGATATTTGTCTATATATGAATATACATTTAAATGTATATTTCCTTGTGAGACGTAACTAAGTTTCCCATGAGTCTTCATTTTCATTAAAATATATTTTTCATCTCTGCCACGGATTGAGATTTATCAAACAACAATAACAAGGCAATAATGCAGAGAATGAGCCAAAGACATCATTGATTCTTTTCCATATTACTGAAAAAAAGTATTATGTCAACGTTCTAAATTAACTTCTATGATTGTAAGCAGGTTGTGATTTGGCATGCTTGTTCAAAATGCACTCAGCATGTATTGAAATTTCTTTAATTGTTATGTGAATTGTTTGCATATGTGGGTATTATATGTGATTTCATTGTACTTGTATGTACTTGTATCCAAATGTTTCTATTATGCTTGATTTTGCTGGCCATTCTTGAATGACCTAGCAACTCAAGAATCAAAAGTGTTTTGTGCTGTCCTCTATAATATGTATACTCTCTGATGTTTTGTCATATCTTGTCAGCTTTTAATTTTATTCTTATCCAACAAGATATATTTTATATTTGTTGGAAACAAATTTATGCAAAGACAATTTTAGTAAGCTTTGCTCAACACAATTCTTTATTAATTAAATCGACCGTTTTGTGACATTGGAAAATGTAACTGATATCAGCTCTCTCTTTTGCAGTTGACCCACCTGCAGACTTGAATTTTAAAATTATAGATGAAAATACTGTTCATATGTCATGGGCAAGACCAGTTGATCCAATTTTGGGTTACAGAATAACGGTGGACCCTACAACAGGTAAGATTCAAGATGTTGGAGTTTTAAGACACAGACATCAAGATGGTATAATCCAGGCTCTTCCTCTCCTCCCAGTTCATAATGAAAAAGCTGAGATTTAGAAAGTCTAGGGGATTTGGTCAATGTCACAGATATTTGGTGGACTCAGGTTTCAAATTTCCAGGCCTAGTACCCACTGTTATATTTTAATGGTGTTGAGCTTTATTTACATGACTAAGCTTTATTTACATGTGCTAAGCTGTTGTTATTAAAAATAGACATTTAAAAAAAATCTGATCAGAATATTGTTAGTAATCTTCGATCTTATAAAATAGAATTGTCATTTATTGGCATTCTTCTTGAATTTCTTAATCTTCTCAACATTTAAAGTATCAAGTTGTTCCACGTTACCCAGAGTCCTATGCATTTCGATGTTCAGAAATCATCATTCTGGGATAATGGTGGGCAACCATGATGAAAGACAAGAGTTTACTTTGGCTAGGTGGATTCTGTGGACACTAGGCTGAATCCTTGGAAAATAACCAAGTGTGAAGAACCAATCTCCATGGATTAACTTTTAGTTCTAAAATGGAATGGGAAAATAACCGTTTCTACTAACACAGGCCAAATGGTCGGAAGAAGTCTTAATTGGTTGATAGTAGAGATGGATGATGTCGACATAACTTATCACTAGAACTGTTTTCTTATCTTGGCCTTTAAAAATACCAATGATTTAAAAAACTGATTTATCAGGGAGCTTTAAAAAATATGATCTGAAAACTTAAAAAAGGATCAAGAATTTACTTTTTCCTATTTTAATTTTGTATCCTCAAATATATTTGTAGTTAACTAATTCATTCATTCCAAAGCAGAAAAGCGGTTCAAATAAGATCCATCCTGTTTTCAGATGTTGGGAATTACTGACTCCCAACACTTTCAAAACTGGCACTGAGACCACCCAACCCAGCAGAACTCCAGTATCTTGATACCCCCAGGAGTCTTGGTTGGTTTTGCATGTTCCACATTTAAACCAAGAGCATTTCTCAGGGTTCTGTTGCACCTGTTACCTTTCCTGATCACTTATGTTTTTTTTTTTTTTGAGACAGAGTCTCGCTTTCTTGCCTAGGCTAGAGTAAGTGCCGTGGCGTCAGCCTAGCTCACAGCAACCTCAAACTCCTGGGCTCAAGCGATCCTCCTGCCTCAGCCTCCCGAGTAGCTGGGACTACAGGCATGCGCCACCATGCCCGGCTGATTTTTATATTATATATATTAGTTGGCCAATTAATTTCTTTCTATTTTTATGGTAGAGACGGGGTCTCGCTCAGGCTGGTTTTGAACTCCTGACCTTGAGCAATCTGCCCGCCTCGGTCTCCCAGAGTGCTAGGATTACAGGCGTGAGCCACCGCACCCAGCCTGATCGCTTATGTTTTGATGCAAATTTAATATAATTAAAAATATCAGGCCGGGCGCGGTGGCTCACGCCTGTAATCCTAGCTCTTGGGAGGCCGAGGCGGGTGGATTGCTCAAGGTCAGGAGTTCAAAACCAGCCTGAGCAAGAGCGAGACCCCGTCTCTACTATAAATAGAAAGAAATTAATTGGCCAACTGATATATATATAAAAAAATTAGCCGGGCATGGTGGCTCATGCCTGTAGTCCCAGCTACTCAGGAGGCTGAGGCAGAAGGATCGCTCGAGCCTAGGAGTTTGAGGTTGCTGTGAGCTAGGCTGACGCCACGGCACTCACTCTAGACTGGACAAAAAAGTGAGACTCTGTCTCAAAAAAAAAAAAAAAAAAATATCAAAAGGCATTGTCCCTAAGAGCCACCATGTTTCCTGTTTGAATTGAGAAATAACAGAATCTAGGAGGAAGTATATAATTGTCAATATGTAAGTAAACACTTAGTAACTGTACCATGAGATGTTTGCTACCTAGTTAAGTCTATTCAGAGGTCCATGGTTACCCATTAAGCTATGCATCCATTTAAGTATGGACAATGCATTGCTTTCATACACATTGTTTCCCACTATGGGTTAATCTTAACCTATGGGATTTGTTTCCCTTGAGTTTACTTTCATCCCTTACTTCTCTTTTTCTGCTATCCTACAATGCATAATTTAAAGCTAAATTCTTTTCTGCTTTATATCTCATTTATAAAAATTTTGTTATCTACCATTACTCTTCAAAACCAATGAGAGATTTTTGGTTTGAAATTCTGGTATACATTTAAATCTAGAAAAATCTTGTATCCTCCAACAAGTACTAAATATGATTGTAATAAGTAATGGCAATATCAGTCCATTAATTGAATTTCTAAAATTCAAAGTTTTAGTTTTAGAAGACAGTAAACAACGTTTGGTTGTCCTGGCAAAAAAGCACATATTAAATTTTTCAGATTTTGAGTGTATCTGAGAATTACAACGTATGGTGTTGTGTTACATGTGAAAAATGTTTTATCGCATTCGTATTTTTTTCATTTTATATTTCCAGATGGGCCCACTAAAGAATTTACCCTTGCAGCTAGTACCACTGAAACTTTATTATCTGACCTTATACCTGAAATAGAGTATGTGGTGACAATAACTTCATATGATGAAGTAGAAGAAAGTGTGCCAGTTATAGGCCAACTAACAAGTAAGCACACATATAAATTCAAATACTTTTATATCTTTTATTTTGTGGGACATTTTTCCAGCTTCAGATTTAATCTCTTATTATGCAGAGTGAATTTATTTAACTATTCTTTCTGTGATGCTAGTTATTAGTGGATATGAATCATTCTTGATTTGTAATCCTGGTCTGTGGAAGCAGCAGAAATCACAAATGAAACATATTGAAAACATTAAACTTTGCTGCACAACAATGTTAATGTCTTTCTGAAATGTCTATAAAATATATATTATTTACAAGGGAATGCCTTTTTTGCAGTATTCGCTGACCAGTTGCACATAGAACATACATTTGAAAGACAATAGCAAAGGACAATATATTTATTCTTTTTAAAAGAAAATATTTGGGTTCATTTCCTTTTCTAATACTTAGGTTTTGATTCAGTTCAAACAGGTGTTTCAGCAAAGCCAGGGGAGAAGAAACCTGGAAAAACAGAGATTCAAAGTGAGTGTTTCCCTTAATATTTTTGCTTGGATTTGTAGAGTTCATAAATGTAGGATATAATAGATTTTCCAGTTTTGTAAATAGATTGATCCTATTCCTGTATTAATTTCTATAATCTTTATCTATAAGTAGCACAGACAATATGAGTAATGTGTAGGTAAGCAGTTATAATGCTTAAGTTCTGACTTTCTAGCCAGTTTTTCATTCTGTTTACTAAACATTCTTTTTAATGGCAGTGTTTTGAATTTGTACGTGTCCAAATTTTCCTGCAAATTTTGGCAGTAGGTGAAAAACAAAGCTCATCACTGGACTCAACTAATTTCTCAAAGACAAACTGATATAAATAGATAGTACTTAGAAATATATGAGAAATACAATGCTGGAGCATGAGAGAGATGCCCTCAGTTAGTGTTCAAAGCAATTCAATTGCCACAAAAATACTTTTCTAAGTCTATGTGTATGTTATGCTCATCTCCAAGATATTTACAATGGCTTTAGTTGATGGCAGTTGTAAACTTTCCAGTCTCTGTAAGGCATTTCTGATAAATTGGTGCATTTGTAATCAGATGAAAGCAATTTTATTTAGTCTAGGACAGGTTTTGCAGTTATTGGCCATCTTTTGTCTTATACTGCTTTGTCTGACTTATTGGGATGGACCCTTAAGGGGTTTCTTGGACTTCTGATTTTGCCACTTTGTAAAGGTTGGATTTATGACCCAGAATGACAATAAAAAGATTATAAACACAAAGTCCTCTTTATCTGGAAATTTTCCTTCCAGATCACTGTTTTTTATTCTTTCAGATGTCTAATAATCTGAAATGAAGTTTATAGTATGTAGTTACAATGCTAATATTTTCCCCAAACCATCAATATTTATGCTAAATCAAAGCATTATGCCAAATATTGACTTTTTAAATAGACTTAAATTGATCTACTAAATAATGTGCAAAAATTACTTAAGCATGCAGCTTGTATTTGGCTTGCAAAATTTTCCAGGACCCTTTTCTCCTCTTCTTAGCCAAATACTTGTTTTATTATCTACCAGCTGACTACAGGGACAAAAACACCTTCAGAAAATTCACTTAGCCTTGCCTTGTAAATACAAATTTTGATGAAAATCAACCTGACTTCCACCACAGAGAAGGAAAGATAATATATTCAGTTATAAAAACTGGCTATTGTATTTTAGTAATTTAAGGATACCTTGTGGAATTTTTACTTTTGAAATGAAATGATTGTTCACTTTGTTTAGTAAAAGTAGATTTTAGTTGCCAAATTTAAATACATTGATAATTAGGATAGGATATTTTGGCTATTTTGCATCATTTTATGCTTGTTTTTACTTCTGTTAAACTCCATTAACCCTCTAGACAAACCTTACTGCAAACGGACAATTATATTGAAAAGCAAAAGAGAATATTGAAAAATTTGCTCTTTTCTACAACTCAACTGCACTTGCTTGAGTGGTATTTATTTTTTTATAAATACCAAGGAATGAAAACACTTCATTTGCATTTCTTTTATATGTCTCACAGAAGTTTTATATAATTTTTACTTGGAAAGAAGAGTGAGGATATAGTTTATAAAAATAGATAGGTTGATAGTACAACTACTTGGATATATGCCCCTAGAGAGCAGGTCATATATATTTTTATCTCTTCTTGCAAATGTCTTATACAGTAATTTAAAGACATTTAGTTCCATAAATGCATCTCAATGAAGGCACTGAAAATGTGTGCTAATAAAATTATATACTCTTTTGTGTGTGAGGGTGAAGAACAATGGGTGAATACGTCCTAATGAACAGAATGATTTAAGAAGTCAACAGTTTTGCAATGTTAGCTTGTATTTCTTGATGATAGATTGATTTAATACAACATCATTTAAAAATATATTAAATGTATTTCAGAATGCTCTGTCAGTGCCTGGACTGATTTGGTTTTTCTTGTGGATGGCTCCTGGAGTGTGGGAAGAAATAATTTCAAGTACATTTTAGATTTTATTGCTGCTCTTGTGTCTGCATTTGACATTGGGGAAGAGAAGACAAGGGTTGGAGTTGTTCAGTACAGCTCTGATACCAGGACTGAATTTAACTTAAATCAGTACTACCAAAGGGATGAGCTGCTTGCTGCAATTAAAAAAATCCCATACAAGGGTGGAAACACGATGACAGGTATGTTTTACAGATTTTGTTATTGTTTAAAATAAATGGCATGTCTGTTTTAGAAAGAAATTACACGTGGCACAATTATCATATATTAAATAATTTTGAAATTAATCACATAGTTTTTGACTTTGGCAAAATTGTGTAGTACAAAGTGAATGAACATGTTTCTTTTTCCCTTTAGGGGATGCCATTGACTACTTAGTTAAAAATACTTTCACGGACTCTGCTGGAGCAAGAGTTGGCTTTCCTAAAGTGGCAATTATTATTACGGATGGCAAATCCCAGGATGAAGTGGAAATTCCAGCAAGAGAGCTTCGTAATATTGGGGTTGAAGTTTTCTCTTTGGGTAGGTTAAGTTTGGTTAATTATTTTCTTTTTACAACTGCTTTATTACACTTAATGCTCAGGAAGATGAAAGATTGATTCCTCAGGGAAGGATGCTGTTAGAAGTGTTTACTGCATTTTATAGTGTAGTTTAAGCCAAATTGTCTTTAAGTAAAAATTTTGCTTATCTATTTTCCTCATATAAATCCATTAGCATATACATTAAGCAAGGTGGTATTTACATTCTCTGCCAGCTCTCTACTTTTCAAAGAATGCTGGTCCAATGATTCTAATAAAGATACTTCTTGTATTATCATTAAGTGTTTTTTATGTGTTTCCTATATTACGTAATGCTTGAAGAATTCAGAGGGCTCCAGCATATTCAGGACTCTGGAAGAAGAAAGTATTATCTTTACAGATGGCAGAGACATATGATGGCATGGTTGGGATGAAAGCCCACTCTGTTTTACTAACCATTTGTTTTCCTCTTTGGCTGGCCACTTTATGTGAAATTATAAAATGCTTTTGTCATCTGAACAGTTGCACATTCGTTATGAAGCAAAGCAATTCTGGCTTGTGACTTAATAAGGATTTGAAAATGTCTTCGGCTGTGAAAGCCTCCCGAAGCAAAGATCTCTTAAGTCAGCCAGCATATTTCCCACTTCAATATATTCTTGTCCTTTTGTTTTTTAAGGGATTAAAGCTGCAGATGCAAAAGAACTCAAACAAATCGCCTCCACACCCTCACTGAGCCATGTTTTCAACGTGGCCAACTTTGATGCAATTGTGGATATTCAGAATGAGATCATATCCCAGGTGTGCTCAGGTGTTGATGAACAACTCGGTGAATTGGTTAGTGGAGAAGAAAGTGAGTAGCATGTTGAGTGTTCCCCATGTGTTAGCCTTTTTCATGATTGGATAGCATTTATAGCTTTCCAGGTATCCTAGAAGTAGACATATTTATTTAAATATATCCTTCAGTGATTCTCCAACTGTATATTGCTTTTCAGTAACTCAGCTTATTGATACCATTTGTGTGGCCCCCCCCACTCCCACTGAGTGGAACATTCACTACAATAATTATGTCATTGTAAAGTTCTTTAAAATTTGGGGGGGGGCAAGTTTTGATTTGCCCTTTTCTTTAAGACCATCTGTGCACATTGAACATACATTCAGCGTGCACAAATGTATATGATGCAATTCTGGTACTTAACTTTAATTATTTTACACTCTGATTTAACATTGGTGGGCTGGAGAGACATTTATTTTATTTAGCATTCTACAACTGAAAATAATAATAACACTGTTACTAGTAACTGGATAAGGACAAGAGTTTTCTATCATTATATTCTGCATAATAGTTTCAAAGCTTCTAAGTCTATTTCAAAGATCAATTTGATCCTCCCATGTCTGAAAGTTTCCCATTTCTAGTAGTTATTACTTCTAAATAAAAAAAGACATTTCAAAGGATGTTTTGTAAGCATCCTTTCGACATTAAAAGTCACAATTAAAAGGCTTTATATCTTTCCATAATTGTTCTCCTCTCAGCCTGAGAACTGACAATTGATTAAACATGAATTCTAACTAGCTACGTCTGCAATCATAGAAACCCTTTAATCTCCAAGGCCTGAGTATTTTGTCATTGTTCGTTGGCCCTAATTCTGTCTCAGAACTTCTCATTACTTTGTGGGTTGTGAATCTTTTTCTTTGTTTCACAGCCTAATGTCTGACTTTTTTGCTCTGTATTATTATAAAATCCTCCTCTACTTTTCTCTGATTACCTCTTTATCTTTCAAACATTCTAGTTCTTCACGGAGATGCGGTTCTCTGCGTGCAAGGGTAGGCCGAGCTGTTGTTCTGCTACTCTTGGACTCTCCCAGTGTGGGAGCTGGGGCCACACGACAGGGTGCACACTTTTCTTCAGGGCCTTCTCTTTCCTGCTGGTAGCCTCTTAGCCTGAGTCTTCTGTTCCCTGCACTGCCTCTATGTCACTCAAAAGGGTTGGCCAAACTTCCAGTGGGTGCATCTGTGGCTTCCCTCCAACTTCTTACTGGATCATCATTTTGCATGCACTACGTCTGTCTGATTGCCCTTTTGAGGAGATGATGTGTAAACTTGTGCCTGCTTTTACAACCACTTCTTGCAGGTACATTTATAAAAAATTAGAACTATGTCTTCTGGGGATTGGTTCCATTGACAAATCTAGAATTTTGAAAATTTGTCTAAAATATCTTAAAATACTTTATGTTAAATGTTAAATGCATGACTATGTTCTACATTGAGTAAGAATAAAAAAGAAATTTTTTTTTTTTTTTTTTTTGAGACAAGGTCCCACTCTGTCACTCAGGCTGGAGTGCAGTGGCCCGATCATAGCTTACCGTAACCTTGAACTCCTGGGCTCAAGAGATCCTCCCACCTTAGCCTCCCGAGTAGCTGGGATAAGAGGCGTGCATCACTGTGCCTGGCTAATTTTTAAAGTTAAAAAACTTTTTTATAAAGATACAGTCTTGCTATGTTGCTCAGGCTAGTCTTGATCTCCTGGCCTCAATCAATCCTCCTGTCTGGGCCTCCCAAAGATCTGGGATTACAGGTATTAGCCACTATGCCCAGCCTCGAAATTTTTCAGATGATTGTTATTTACATGTCAGTGTGCATGTTATAAGCTATTGTTTCAGCTATGTTTGGTGGCACTGTGAACATAGTTGTACTTGTTTCTTATGCTGAAGGAAGTGAAAATAAAATTTGTTTAAGAACACATTAAGAACACATTATTTAAGAACACATTATTTAAGAACTGCTAAATGCTCTCTGTTTCTTGCCATATTATAAAGTATACTTAAAAGATTATAGTTTTACTCCTGTGATATTATTAAAAGAGAAAAACTTTCTAGAGAACTGAGTAAATAATTAATTTAGTAAATATTTGAGTGCCTATTTTGGTACCTGAGAATAAAGACAATGAGTAAAATACCAAAAACCAGAATGGAAATTCCGAGTTCAGAGAAGAATTAGGCATGAGGTGTCCTATCATTACTTTGTTCCAAAGACTTTCTTATTCCATAAACTTCTCAGCAATCTGACTAAAAATCAAGCTTAGAGTCATTTTTGGTTTGACAGGGACAGGCGGAATTGAGGAGAGAGGAGGGTGTCAGGCAACTCTTGATGTATTCATGCTTAATTTGAAGAAGGAGAATTGAAGGTCCAAACCTGTAGACCAGATCACTAAAGTTGCTTCTCACTGTAATTAATCAGTCTGCTTGTTACTTTTTAGTTGTCGAGCCTCCTTCAAATCTGATTGCCACGGAAGTCTCATCAAAATACATTAAGCTCAGTTGGAATCCATCCCCTAGCCCAGTGACTGGCTATAAAGTCATCCTCACACCAATGACTGCTGGAAGACGACAGCACGCTCTGAGTGTGGGACCACAGACAACCATGCTCAGTGTTCGTGACCTCTCAGCAGACACAGAATACCAGATCAATGTGTATGCCATGAAAGGAGTGACGTCCAGTGAACCTGTTTCGATAATGGAGAAGACTCAGCCAATGAAAGTTCAAGTGGGTAAGTTGATGAGTGCATCTCCATGTTTGAAATATGTGAAAGTCCATTTGATAGAACGCCTTGCATGTTTGGACTTAGTTTTGAACAAAATATTTGCAATAGCTTTCTTATAGAGAAGCATGCTTGCTAGGAAAGCTGGATAACAGTATTTTAATGATTAACTCATATGTGTTGAATTTTAATGGACTTTCTTTCTCTTCACAGAATGTTCGCGTGGTGTGGATATAAAAGCTGATATTGTGTTTTTGGTTGATGGTTCCTATAGCATTGGGATTGCAAACTTTGTTAAAGTTAGAGCCTTTTTGGAAGTTCTTGTAAAAAGTTTTGAGATTTCGCCAAATAGGGTACAGATAAGTCTTGTCCAGTACAGCCGCGATCCCCATACTGAGTTCACTTTGAAAAAATTCAACAGAGTTGAAGATATAATTGAAGCAATAAACACCTTCCCCTACAGAGGAGGATCTACAAACACTGGCAAAGCAATGACTTACGTCAGAGAGAAAATATTTGTGCCAAGCAAGGGTTCAAGAAGCAACGTACCAAAGGTCATGATTCTTATCACTGATGGGAAATCATCAGATGCTTTCAGAGATCCTGCTATAAAACTCAGGAATTCAGATGTCGAAATCTTCGCAGTTGGTGTGAAGGATGCTGTTCGCTCAGAATTAGAAGCTATTGCCTCTCCTCCTGCTGAGACCCACGTGTTCACAGTGGAAGATTTCGATGCTTTTCAGAGGATATCTTTTGAACTCACGCAGTCTATCTGCCTTAGAATTGAGCAAGAACTGGCAGCTATAAAGAAAAAAGGTTAGTAGACTTTGTAGAGTAAAAGTTATTTCTTCATGAACAATGCATTTTTTTTTGCTCTAAAATTGTGGATAATATGCTTCATCAATTCCTTTTATAGACAGGAGAAAGTATAATAACTTTCCTATGTTATTGAAAACTATTGAACTTAGCTAATTTAGCTCTGATATATGACTTTCTTCTAGGTATGAATCATATTGTTGTTGGTAAAAAAATAGTTTACCTGTAAGAGTTATGAGATGTTTCTTCTCCTAGATGCTTAAGAAGGTCTAGGAATGAGCTTTATTAAACCTATTTGTCAGCCGGGCGCGGTGGCTCACGCCTGTAATCCTAGCACTCTGGGAGGCTGAGGCGGGCGGATTGCTCAAGGTCAGGAGTTCGAAACCAGCCTGAGCAAGAGCGAGACCCCGTCTCTACTATAAATAGAAAGAAATTAATTGGCCAACTAATATATATATAAAATTAGCCGGGCATGGTGGCGCATGCCTGTAGTCCCAGCTACTCGGGAGGCTGAGGCAGCAGGATTACTTGAGCCCAGGAGTTTGAGGTTGCTGTGAGCTAGGCTGACGCCACGGCACTCACTCTAGCCTGGGCAACAATTGAGACTCTGTCTCAAAAAAAACAAAAAAAAAACCTATTTGTCATATCCAATTAAAAAACCACTATTGAGTTGTTTAATGTGTGCCGAATGCTAGGAGCTAGGACCTTTGAATCAAAGGAGGCTAAAATACAGTCCTGGACCTTTGAATTCTTTGTATGCATTCCTTTTCCTAGATCATTTTTGGGCATCATTTTTAACATCTGGAATTCTCTATCCTCTTTTCTTCA